>NW_015642053.1:3125391-3150368 GCF_001515625.1 Sinocyclocheilus rhinocerous | reverse complement strand
ATAAATAAAAAAACAAGACAATTTGTGTTTCACTGCAGCTTACCAGAACCAGCTGGAATGCGCTAAAGCCTTATACTATAGCTCACATTTTCTGTGATTCTTTAATGAAGTGTCTGTATGTTTTTCCACTTGAATGCCATCTCTGCATTACATTATGGTTAATTTTACATCTGATGTCTAATATCTGATCTGAACAGAGTGCATTGTAATAATAAACAGTAAGCTATATAGTAAATTGAGGGCTTTATGATAGTGTGACTCTCGTACAAGTTACATTTTTGAAAACCTTTTGCTGTTAAATTGCATTAACAAATCTCAAATTCTGTTTTGTTTTTGTAGGAACGTGCAAGCTCAGAGTGGAATTTATAGAGACTGCAGAAAACGTGTCTTGCTTTAAGATGATGGATGGACATGACCCAATTTGTAGGTCTCACAATTCAACCCAGTCATGTCAGATAGACTATAGAGATGGCAAGACGTGCATAAAGTGGCCAGTAGACACTGACCTCATATGTGTGAAAGATTCGGATGAGATTCCTAAAAAGCTAAATACTGGTAATAAGTGTGAAAAAAAATTCAGTACTGGTAATAAATATTTCCATTTTTGAGAGAGATATATATATATATATATATATATCAGACTATCTGTTTCTCCTACAGATGAAATCAACTGTGCCCATGACCAAGAATGTGAGTCAAAAGCAGTAATTTTAAATTTAGTTATAATGTACTTCATCATGAAGTAGGTAGGTATTTATTGAATATTTATTAAATCACTTTTTTCTTTTCTTTTTTTTAAGCTATCAGTTGCAATGGAGAGTACAAATCTGGTAAGTTTATTTAATGAAAGTTTTTTTTACGCATGCGCACCACTTATGTGCACCCCTGTAAGTGTATAGTGCTCTATACACTACTATAATAGTGTATAAAATAGATGCATTACTCAATCTAAAAAAAAAAATAAAGATGATGTGTTTGAATAAATCATCTATAATAAAAATTGAAATATTCAGTAAAAATATATTTATTTATAATATAAATTCAAAATGTTGTGTGTGTGTGTGTGTGTGTGTATATATATATATATATATATAAGAACTGTGCATTTTGATTTTAGGTTGACTTTTAAGCCAAATGGCTAGTCTGGCAAAAGTAATGATAGTGAGTAGTGACACAAACACATGGGCAGTTGAGTAAACTTCCTGCTTGTTTGGTCGATGCAATAGGTGTTACATTTCCATCGGTGGTGCTATTGAGAATGGAGATAAATTCAGTAACAAAGCAACACCTGCCCTACTCACATGCAGGTTGTAGTGAGTGTGACTGACAGCAGCTCCTGGGGTTTATGGTAGAGGTGACTGGGGGAGAGGGCCTCAGGGGGCCAGTTCCACAACCCTCATTTGAAACCTTTGGTCCCCCATGGTCTGTTTTCCCAGAATGCCCTGTAGAAGCTCTAACCTCCGAGTGTGTTTACTTTGAGTTAATGAATGAGCTAGTGTTGGAGTGAAAGTGGGTGAATAAATGCTAATCACATCCCTTTCCCCCAAAATAAAGCCTCCATTTCGCCCCTTTCCTGTTTGCTTTTATTCCCCTTTAGTTAAATCACCAGTAATCATGCTTTTAAAAGCTAGTCAGAGACAAACCACAGGTCAGGAATGAAATGCTCAACTAGCACTGCCAGAAAAACACGAGAGGGGGAGGTTTAGTGTGCGAGGAGCGTGAAGCCAAAGTTGAGGTGTCATATGTAATGTCAAACTCTCACTTCTCCAACAATGCCAATTGAGTAAACACACACAAATGGTACGAGTGAGGGAATCGGGAGAGAGAGAGAGAGAGAGAGAAAGGAGGGGCCGTCCTTACTTGCTCTTCTAAGCGGGAGTGAGAGGAGGTCCAGAGGGAGGAGGCAAACGGGGAGAGCAGGATCGAGAAAGAGAGTGAGGGAAAAGAAGTGGCGCTCTGTTTGCGGAGCAGTCTGGGACCATGCTGTCAGGCAGCTCTCTGATCTGGATTGGGGCGCTGCTTCTGGGGCTCAAGGCTTCGCTGACCAGGGCGTCTGACTTCCAGCACCATGGTTATGAGGAGATGGTGAGCGCTCTTTTTGCCGTCCAAAGCGAATGCCCCTATATCACTCGCATCTACAGCATCGGTCACAGCGTAGAGGGACGGCACCTATATGTCCTGGAGTTCAGTGATAATCCTGGCATCCATGAAGCATGTGAGTCTTTTCTTTACTCTTGTACCAAGCCGTTAAATTCCTCACCCATATAGCTCAAGCAAACTCTAGCATGTTCCTATTGAAGCAGTAGGGCTGCCAGAACTGATTGGTGAAGTAATAATTTGGGTTTGATTGCATAATTTGGGCTGTTTTCTGAGAATAGCACTTAACAGAATTGTTGATATAACGCTTTGGCCGGTTATTCACTGGGTTGTCTGGCCAGCCAATGTTGACCGTCAACTTGATTTATCTTGTTGCTCCAAAAAACACTCACATACGGTAAACTGCATCTAGGAATGGACAGTAATGGGTTTAAGGGGGGAGTACGTGCCTGGAGATGTGGTGAGTGTTATATGTAACTGTTGCAGGCAGAAGCAAACATCAGTCTTATCATTGATCTAAAACAAGAACATTCCCACAGGATAGACCCTTTGACTCTTTAATAGCTCAGTTGTTTCTTCTAGAAACAGAGAGCAAATGCACACTTCTGCTTCTCAGATGATTCTATTGAGAACAAGACCTCATTAATCTTGCATGTGTCTCATCTAGAGTTCCAGAGGAGAACAATCTCTCAAACTGTTCTCAGATTGACCAAAGTTTGGAATCAAAAGTCTTTACATAAGCTTAAACATTTCTCACCAAACTCTCAAAGAAACCAAGTTATCTAGGCTATGCTATCATATTCATTTTGTGTGTCGACAGTTGTCTTTATTTTCACACATTTTTAGAAGACTCGTCTGATACTTCAGTGAAAGATATTTCAGAACTCCAATATATCTTACGAGATATGAAAAAGCAACTGCTGCAGTAAAATTTTCCTTTTTGTTCTTGCCTGTAGACTTTGTTCCTTTGTTCACTCAAATTCAAAACACATTCCGCTCTCAGCTACTGGAAGTAGTTAAGATCCATCAACAAAAGGAGTTAATAAATCAGCTTACGAAAGCAAATGAATCTTTGCCATCAGATGTAAAGATCTGCTTCTCTTGGCAATATGAGTACAAAGGTAAAACCCCTGAGAGAATTGCAGGATGAATACATGTTCCTCATGGAGTACAAAAACAGGAACCGGTACAGCAGAGTGGGCAAAGTCGTTGTGACCTGACCCTTTAGATCCCGAAAAATGTTTGCTCTTCATGCGTTAATGTCGAGGTCACTCGTTTCGTGACTCTTTGAGCAGAGGCACAGCACTGTTAATTGAATTATTTGATGATTAATGGGAAGACCGTGATGAGTCTGCCTGCACACAGTGACTAATTAGATTTGCGATCTCGCCGTCACTCACTTCCGCATCAAAAAAGAACAAACGGAAATCTGCTGGTACTTGTTAGAAGAGATAATTGTGAATAATGAACTGACAACTGGCTGTGAGACAGGAATTTCGATGAAAGTGGCCTGCTGCGCTGTTAAACACTCAGAAAGCTTTTGTAGGAGGAAAATTATGAATTTGAATTCATTCATATTTGATACTAGCATTTATGGTGTCATCTTACTCAAACACTTGCACATTGTAGAATGATTCTGTCAATATTCTGTCATAATTTACTCACTCTCATGTCGTTCCATAATTTTCTGTAAATAAATAAGGTCTGTTCCTCATATAAAAGTCATATATGTCTTCAAAAGGCAAAAGAATGTAATGTTTAAGTTGTATGAACTACTTGTATGGTGCTCTCTGGAGACCATATCTCCATTTGCTTTCATTGTATTAAAAAAAGTACTTTTCTTGTTTTGCATTCCACAAAAGGAAGTCATACAGGTTTGGAACAAAACTGAAAAATTATGACAAAATCTCTTTAAATTTTTAGTAGGCAACCCTTTAGAGCTTAATATGCATATTGGCTCTCAATTTATGCGGTTGTTGCTTCTGAACTGCTTCATATGCATGCATAGAACTTGTTTGCTTGCATGCTATTCACAGATGTGACCCTATGACCTCATGACTTCCTGACTGGTGGTCACCTGACCTGTGTTTTTCAGTGGAGCCCGAGTTCAAGTACATTGGGAACATGCATGGGAACGAGGTGCTTGGCAGGGAGCTGCTCATCTACTTAGCCCAGTTCCTGTGCGAGGAATACCGGGCAGGAAACGAGCGAATCACGCACCTCATCCATGACACACGGATCCACATCCTTCCTTCGATGAACCCGGATGGATATGAGGTTGCAGCCAGGCAGGTATACAGCCTTTAGTAGCTAATCTACATTGTAAAACAAGTGTACTAAAACGGCACATTTCTAAATGCATGACCAACAGCTCATGGTGTGAACGTGACCATGCATATGTATACACTTATTTATTCAGTATGGCAGCTGTGGCGTGGGAGTGTTGTAAGTCTCTGGTGGCACCCAGTTTGTTATGAAGGAATCAGCCATATCCCAGAGTGCATTGCTGACTTTCTTCTGAGACTAATTACACCAGAAGAACTCACAAAAATAACATCCAAATATAAAACAATGCACACAAAAATACAAAAATTCTTTGTTCAAGAAAAAAGTTTTTTTTCTTGAACAAAGCATCCATACACCTACTGTACAACGTTCACACATCTAGAATGCAAAATTACAGTAATACAGACTCCTTCTTGATCTTAGAGACTAATTATATGTCCAGCAGTAAATGGTGGTGAATGTTGAATGTAGCCACACACACCCAGTTAACAAGCGTCTCACTGGAGCAGACATGAACTAGCAGAGAAAAACCACCTCAGCATCAGACAGGATTTTTTTAACATCGTCTAGCTCGCTTACGCAATACACTCAAGCACAATAAACCACTTGAGGTATAAGTTTCACACTTGACATATTGAGAATGTTAAAAGGTGATATTTCTCCCCAAAGGTTACTTAAAGGATAGGAAATGATTTGCTCTTTTCTCTGATTTACAGGGTCCAGAGTTCAACGGCTACTTAGTGGGACGTGGAAACGCAAAGGAGGTGGACCTGAACCGCAACTTCCCAGACCTGAATGCTCTTATGTATTACTACGAGAAGCACAATGGCCAAAACCACCACCTGCCACTGCCTGACAACTGGGAACTACAGGTGGGCATCAATCAGTGTCTCATACACTGCTACTGCTGTCTGCTCAGAATGAGATGAGTGGGAGAGACCAGTCACGCAATTAGTCATGGAGCTTGTGTAGCGATTTGAAAGTGCGGAAAGATGTTCAGACAATATAAGATACACTTTGCAAGAGTTACGATAACACAGAATGTTTGTATACATTAAAGGTCATATGCTAACCATTTAATGTACACTACTGGTCAAAAGTTTGGGGTCAGTGTGATTTTTTATTTATTTTATTAAATAGATACTAAATAATACTTTTTAAATATAGAAATTAATACTTTTATTCAGCAAGGATGTGTTAAATTTATGAAAAATGACAATTTTACAAAAGTTTTCTATTTCAAATAAATGCTGTTCTTTTGAATGCTGTTCTATTGATCAAAGAATCCTGAAAAAAAGATTTTTTTACAAAAATAGCAGCACAACTGTTTTCAACATAATACTAAAACCAAATGCATTCTTTTTAGTGAGTAAAGAAACCTTCAGCACAACCAGTGTAGTCTGATTCCTGAGTCGCATGACTTTTATAAGCCAGTTTTTTTTAGGGAATCAAAAACACAAAGCACGGACAGTATATTCTGATTCCAAAAATGAATGAAAGGTTCTTTTGAAACAATTGCATTTTTAATAAATATTAATTCTGTCTATTTCTATACTGTTCATTCAAAATATAGGCAAAAAAGAATCATTATTGGAGCTAAAAATCTTTAAGAGGAAGCGGAATTGGTATTGTTTAATTATTTCCTTGGGAAATCAAACATATTATCAGACTGATTTAGGGAAAAAAAAAAGTGGAATGACACTAAGAAAAAAGTATACAAATCTCAAATTGTCCAAAATATTTGCTAATTAAATAAACATGTAATGAGTAATGTGTAGAACTTTGTGAAAGACTGGGAATGAATCCCAGATTCAGTTATCTGTGGGTCGTTCTGCCATGACATTGGTGTTGCTGCTTTCATCATAGCAACATTCTGTATATGTTTTCATGGGGTGACTTTTTTATTGCCCTAACAATGTACATACACACAGAAAAATCACTGTTCCAATCTGAAGTAAAATACAGGATAAAGCCAGTATCCTGCATTGCAAAGAAAAACGTTTTTGTTTTTACATTTGGACAGCAAAATTAAGCTCTCCATTAGTCTGTCAGTAACCCACCCAGCTCTCGTCTGCTATCTATCAACCGCCAACAGGCCCACCTTTCACAAAATGGAGAGCCTTGGCCTGTCTAAATGACTTTTTTAGCCTGTACTGCTGTTAGTCTTCATGAGCTCTGGATATTTTGGTTAGCCTTTCACAACTTGCTGAGTAATATAAAGTCAATCTCATCTGCGAGGATCCATGCTATCCATCATGACTTAAGAATGTTACAAAGAAAATCTTGTGGTTCAGTGGAAGCAGAAGCATTTGACCTTTAGCACAAATTAGTTCACAAATATGCCTATTTGAAATATAGTACAGAATTTGATTTTATGTAATAATTGCCAGACTTTTGGAGCCCATCAGAATAATACAAACCATTTAAACAGCTCTTTCCAGGAACAACTCTTTATTTTCCTCAGTCTAGAATGAGAACTCCAGCTTTGGAGAAGTAAGTATGTTCACTGGCAGCCAGACATCCCTCAGGACAACAACAGAAGAACTGCAGTTGGAGGAGTATGACACGTTCCAATCATTTCTCTGTGAGTCAAGAGCTGTCACTCTCACATCAAACCCCGCTCGTGACCCTCTGACCCCAGCGTGGGCTTCGCACTACACAGAGCTAAGCAGGGAGAGAAACATCTGTGTGAGTTCACAGCACGAAACCCGACTCGTCAATGACAGCTGAGGCCAAAGGGACCCTTGGATGTTTATATATACAGATCCATGCATAATAAATACAACGTCTCCTCAAAACAGAGCAAGAACGGGATCAATACCCAGCAGCCATCTCTAAGGAGCTGGCCAGACTGATCTTACTTAATACAACAGGGCCAGGTGGAGGTTTATTATCCCTCCAACTCTTGTGGGATACATTACCACATGTCAGATTTCTCAGATAACAGCTTTGAAGGAATATTCCAGAACGCTGTGTCATGGCAAAAAAACTTAAAACAAAGCCTGAAATAATGCACACAGCATGCATGTTTTCAAATAGTTTTTTCTCTGTATTCTTGGTTCTTGCAGGTTGAGCTGGAGACTTTAGCAGTGATAAAATGGATGCAAAATTACAACTTTGTTCTGTCGGCTAACCTCCATGGTGGCGCTGTAGTCGCTAACTACCCCTTTGATAAGTCTCGCGAACCCCGGATAAGAGGCAAAACATCTAACTCGGCTACCCCCGATGAGAAAATATTCAAAAAGGTATGTTGTTTTTTTTATTTAAACGTTAAGTGTATAATTTTCTACTTTCTAAAAAGTTTAATGTCCAGAAACAGTTGGCAAAAGTAGGGCAGTTGTACGTTTATTTTCCTGAAAAAGTGTAATCACTGTGATTCTGTGGCCCTATCTAACCATTACAGAGGAAACACAGACTCAATCAATGGTGTGTTTTGGGGGGCAGGGTTATCTGTTAGCTTGACCAATGGCAAATGGAGGGAGTGTTTGTGAAACCTGTTTGAAATCAGTCATTATTTTTGCAACTCCATTTCATGGTGCTGGTTTAGGATGTCTTATCAGCTGAAAAGTGCCCAAAATCGCAGAAATACCAGCCAAATTAGATCAATTTAGACAAACAGCCCAGCTTAGACTGATTTAAGATGGGTTTTTTTTCCCAGCAGAGTAATTGCACAGAAATCATACACTTTAACTAATAAAGAGTTGGCTGTTGTTTTTTCCCCAATTTTCTGGTGAATATTTACAGATTTTTGTGTTTGTGCACTATGTGTGTATAGTTGGCAAAGACGTACTCCTACGGCCACAGCTGGATGCATAAGGGCTGGAACTGCGGCGATTACTTTGATGAAGGAATCACAAATGGAGCCAGCTGGTACTCTCTGTCTAAGGGTGGGTTATATTTTACATACCACAGTTCTCGTTCAATTACTTCAACAAGGCTTGTGGTTTTGTCTCATCTAGAAGCCTTGTAATTTAGCTGAAATTTGGGAATTACAAGCACTTTTATTTTAAAAGAATTGTTTTCTAGTTTAGAGCTATATGCCAGTCAAGAAATAATTTCTTCTTGGGCAAATATTCAAATTGATTTTAAAATGAATTTATAGGGGGGTAGTTTTTTTTTACATTCATAAGGTCATATTACAAAACTTAAATGAATATTAAAGGAAACAAAACTTTTGCATAAGAAAAAAATACAGCAGAGAATGGTAAAGCATGAGCATGTGAACAGTATTCTTGTTCATATTTTGTGTACACATGGATGTTTTTTGTGTATGAGTGATCGTTTTTCTTGAAAATATTAATTTAGGAGCGCAATACAAATATTACGAAATATTTGATTTAAAAACCAGTGAATACTTAAGATATGTAGAGCATCTTTCCCATATTTTGTGGCATTTTTGACTCCAACACTGGTTAATTTCTGACCCTGGCCAACACTGAAGAATGTAATATATATTTAATGTGGAATATGGATATTTTTTCTTACAAAAACGCATCGATTCGCTACAGGAGGTCTTTGTTCACCCCCCGGAGCCGTGTGAGACACTTTTTTTTTTAATGGATGGGCACTTTTTATTTCAGTTCTTTTGGATTGAAGCACTGCAACACCCGCTGAGTGCCATTAAACAGCTTGAAAGATCAAAGACAATTTTTTATATAACTCCGACTGGATTCGTCTGAAAGAAGAAAGTCATATACACTTAGGATGCCAGGGGGTGAGTAAAACGCAGCCTATTTTTCATTTTTGGGTGGACTAACCCTTTAAGAAGAATTATCGATCAATGTCTCTGAAGGGATGCAGGACTTCAACTACCTCCACACAAACTGCTTTGAGATTACTCTGGAGCTCAGCTGTGATAAGTTTCCTCCAGCGACGGCTCTCGCCAGTGAGTGGCTGGCCAACAGAGAGGCTTTGGTGTCCTACATGGAGCAGGTGAGGAACTCTTCTCACAGTTGACTGTTTCACTGCTCTAGTCTCAGCTATGTCTGCCTGTAATGAAACAAGTAGAAGTTCAAACTCCATTTCTGCATTCAAAACATTGAACAAATTGAGAAAGAGCTTTGTATTCAAAAGCAAACAAGAAAAAGGAGGCCAGTATTCTAGCAAATACAAGTAACAAGGACAAATTGGTTCTCCATGGCACTAACAGGTAATTAACCTGTCCCTAGATACTTATAATGTGAAATTGATATAGTGCTTCAGGGGTCTTGTTGTGAGTTCAAGTAACTATACACCTCTCAGCAGCACATTTAAAGTAATGGATGGAATCGGTTTACCACTTTGAGTGCAGTGCCTGACCACAACCAAACGCTTAATTGACATATATCTGGACTGTCTCCTGACCTCCAGGTGCACCATGGGATTAAAGGCATGGTCTATGATGAGAACAACAACCCAATTAGCAATGCTGTGATCTCTGTGGCTGGCATAAACCATGATATCACCAGCGGTGAGAGTTGTTCTACATTTAAAAGCTGATGTTGTAGAGAGCTTTAATACTTCATTTAATGTATCTAATGCTGTTTCAGGAACGGATGGAGACTATTTCCGTCTGCTCTTGCCGGGTACCTACACAGTGACGGCTTCTGCACTAGGTTACCAACCTTTTACCAAAACAGTAACAGTGGGACCGGCTGAAGCTGTACAGGTGATAAACAACATCACAAATACACTATTCATTACTGACTTTTTTCAGTAATAGACTAACATTTTTTTTGTTCTTTCCAGTTGGATTTCTATTTGAAAGTTCAACCAAAAGGGACAAACTTGAATGTTAAAGCTTATCCCAACAAGAAAGGTTCACCAACAGCTAAAAGTCCTCCGACCAACCTTGGCCCAAGATAAAGAGCAAGAACATAGACAAAACAAGTCGTTGCTTTTTAAACTGAAGAACAACAAAGGGAAACATGGACACTCACTGTGTGCACAGGAACCTCACTTTACTATGTCATGTAGATTCTCTGTTGTTTGTATAAATGCATAAAAGTGTTTTCATTGTGAAATCCATATATTGCTCTAATGTTCTTGTGGAGCATAAATATATATGTATGTCTTATAATGGCTTGGATTATAAAGGAAATTGGAAAAGGTAGGTAATGTACTGTAAACAAAAGATATTTCTCTTTCTATGAGAAATTAATCATAGATTAATAGAGACATTTAGATGGACTGTTACTGCAAATTTTGTCTGAATATGATAAGAGGTTGATCAGTATAAGATTAATTATCCCATGTGGATAATAATAATAAAATAAACATTTTATCATTTAAATAAGGTTGGTCTTTTTATCTACTCTTTGGACAAGTTGTTTTTAGGAATATGAACATGTTTAATGTAATGAGCATGTGTGAATATTTATAAAAATGTATTTAAATTTTCAGTAAGCTACTGAATACGCACTTACTGTGATTAAAAAAATCACATGCATATACATGTTCTTCATATGATCTTTAAATGTGAATATGTGATGTTTCATTAAACGAGGCATATTTTAGTTCACCATTTGCATGCAAAGTACAGTTTTATTGAAATGATCTATGTACTTCCTAAACTAATTTGAAGTGAAAACTATATTAAACAGTTCAGGTGAAGTTCTTTGCTTAAATTAGAACAGCAATATGTAAGGTTGTATAGATAGTCAACTGCTAACTTGAGTACATCCCTGTGTAAAAATCACATAAAAGACACTAGTGCTTTTTCTACAAATATGCAAAGTGCTGATTGGCAGACTCATTCATAGACTGAGCAACTATATGAATAATATGTATGCATATACTTTTGGATGGATAGATAGATAGATAGATAGATAGATAGATGCAGAATACTTACATGGTACACAGACAGACACCATAATTCAAATACCCCATAAAAGAGTGAAGGTCTTCATTTTTGCTTCTAGTTGCCTAGATATGTTGGAATTCCTAATTTTTCCCCCCTAAAGCAATATTTTGCTATCTGGAAATCATTTTCTCAATGCGCTGAAATCTTGACATGTGATTATTCACAAAACATCAAGCTGCAAGTCTACATTCCTCTCGATTATGCAAGCTCTTGTTGAGAAGCTTGCATAAAGTGTTTTAAATCAGCTATCATTTGTGTTTTCCAATTAATATACTGTATTCAATGCATATTTAAGAAAGAATCTCATTCTTATTAAATCCTCAACTGTAAGCATACTTATGTTTACTGAAGCTACAGGAACACTAGGGGTCAGTGCTGTAGCTGTTCGGTCAGGCCACTGCCATTACTCTGCTGAAAAGTGTTGAATATACCAGAAAACATAGTAACAAAAGATGTGGAGCTAAATTATCTAATCTAGTTTCCAGTTTCAACAGGAAAAACATCAAAATAAAGAAAATATGCTCGCCAAACAATTTCTTTTAAAACCTGCAGCTTAAAAAAAACTATAATTTAGTATTTTAATACCAGAAAATGTACTTTTTAATATTCAGTATGATCTTCTTGAATAGTGCAAGAACAATCAGTTCAAGAACATCAAGACAGACTGAATATATAATAACGAGCATTCCGCGTTTTTAATTCTGCAGTGAATGTTTCAATAAAATGATTCATCAAAAATACATTTGCTTTAGATGCAAATATTATTTATTGTTTTTAAAGTAAACAGTGCTAATATTTTCCTGTGTTCTTCCCGGTTATCAACACAAACAGAATAACAGTGCCCTCTGAATAACAGGAAAAAGGAAAATGTATTGTTGCGCACAAGGATTAGAAGTCGCTGCAGCTGGAAAATATGAGCAACACTTAATCTCTCATAACCAAGAATAATGATGTTTGGAGAGCTGCGCCGTCAATGAGATTGAAAATGAAGGAAATTTTGTGTAAAAAGTGTGCCAAGAAAAATGATGATTCATACCACCTATAAGTGGTTTGCGTCAAATCAGATCAACAATCTGTCATTTACAGTCCATGAACAAACTGTCTAAACAGTTGCAAAATGAAGTGACAGGATTTCATTGTAAATGAGAATGCTTCAGTTACACAAAGTTCAGGAATACATCAACAAGAATGAACGGCAACAAAAAGCTCAAGCTCACATGGTCTTTCTCAATGAAAATGTCACAGTAGGAGAGGACAACAGAAGCTTTTCATGCTTCCAGGATATGACAGATCTGGCATTTTCTCATAGATGCCGTGGGCATATTGTGTCAGAGCAGCTTACAACACAGAGCTGAATATGACAATGAATCCCACACAGCAACTGTTATTATCTGCCCTCACTCTAGTCTAGTGGATGCCCACTTGGCTTGAGTTTTGTAACCAAATTTATCAGGGAATCCGAGTCAAGTGACAGGTATTGGTGATGACTGGATTGTGCACAGAATGATGTGTGTTATTTAGAGGTTAAAATCTGATGTAACCATTCTGCACTACCTTACAAACAAGGGCCTCACAGGCAGCTTCCTTTCATTGTTTCTATATATAAGGAAGTCGTGGTTAATGCAGACACAGCAAAAATAACCTTACTTCTGGCAGTGTCTTAAAACATTATGTTCCCTTGTTGCAATAATATTGACAATGATGAGTCTACACAAAGCAATAAAGCTGTCCTTTCCACTAACTATCATCAAACGCAATGCAGAATATCTCAGAGAGCCTTGAAACCATAATCAGACAGTATTAGCCTCTGTATCTGTACATTAGACAATATAATGGTGTTTCTTCAACTTTGGGTACTTTTACGTTCCAAGGACTGATT
Source organism: Sinocyclocheilus rhinocerous (assembly GCF_001515625.1). Taxonomy (NCBI): domain Eukaryota; kingdom Metazoa; phylum Chordata; class Actinopteri; order Cypriniformes; family Cyprinidae; genus Sinocyclocheilus; species Sinocyclocheilus rhinocerous. Next base: position 3,137,265 of record NW_015642053.1, on the reverse strand, counting down.
TTGTTAAAACTGGTAAAAAAAAATTTCTTTTTGTTATATCATGGTCATATGAAACGTTTTATCTCTACTTCTTACATGCCTTTTGTCGCATACCCATGTCCCCCGACATTTAATATTAAAATATAAAAGTCAATCACAAAAATATGAATGTGTAAAATTACATAATAATTTAATATACGTAGAATAAAATATACATAAACCATTTCTATATTTGTGAAAATAATTTTCCCCAGACAAAAGTCATTTACAATGCAACAAGCAATTTTGCCCTATTAAAGTTTTTCAAGTTAATTTTTTTATTATTTTTTTTACCAAATAACTTCCTTAAAAATTACTAATTCTAATGTGGTGCATGTATGTCCACTATTAGTAGACAAATAGTTCGTTTTGTTAGTGTGAAAAGTGTGTTTTAAGTATTTTAGTTTGATCTTTTTCTACATGCCATGAGTGCCCAGAGATGAACAAACACTTCTAATCTTTTGTTCTTTTGTTTAAACGTTTTTGCAACCTACATCATTTTTAAAATCTATAAAAAATCACATATACGGTAACATAATGTAACAAACCGTTTGACTTCAGGTTGCCTTTATATGACGTAGTGTCACTACAGAACAGTGAAATAAAATATCACGATATCCATATGTTTCAGATTAGCAGTACAGACTGTAATTTCACTGGACTATTTCCCTCATTTCAAAAGCTGAGGAGTCAACAGACACGTAATACCTTGTGTTACTAGGAATTTCCTTCAGGCATGTTGAAGGGAGCCCTGCGCTCAGCAGAGGGTGGTGTGTTGATGTTGATGTTGATGTCAGCATGGAGGGAGTCGAGGATCAGCCTGCTGGGACTTCCATTGGGATGACAGCTGATCCCGCCGTGGCGTAGAATAACCATCGAGATCGGATCAACTGCAACGCGTGAGCCAAGTAATGACAGGCGGGAGAAACGCCTGTTGCCCTCATTTGATGTTTGATTTCTAAGCAACATTGAACGATACAAAGTTAATGGCAGAAGGGAAACGAGCACGAACATCCACTGGAAAGTTCCCTTGCTGTCGGTTTTTAGTTGAGCCTTTCAGCAACGCAGTCTAATCGCATTGAGGGCATTTGTGATCACACAGGTAAATGAAATCTTGTATTTAATCCTGTATGAAGCTCGTAGTATTGTGGTTTTAATTATAGACTCGGTTACATCCTGAACTGAAGATAAACCGCGAGTGGTTCAGTTATAACATTGTGTCTTCTGTTATACTGCTGTATTTCGCATAAATAGCGGTGCTGAGGGAATTGCGTATCATATATTTGTCCAGCATCGACTAACATGCACATCTATTTACTTTTTTTCCATTATAAAACACGATTATGCGCTAGTGCTGTAGATTTCGATTCTTTTTAGTGATTCGAATCTTCTGAATTGATTCGTTCTGTTGCTCTTTCAACAGGTCACACTGTTACAGTCAGTGAGTCTCTTTTGTGAGTGAGTCACTGATTGAATCTTCGCTCAACCGATTCGTTAAAAGTCATTAATGATCAAAAAGCTGAGAGTGATACGCAAAACTTTTGAGTAGTTCAGTTAAGGGGGCGTATTAGTTCAGGAAGTCCATTCAGTGACATTCTTCAGTGAGCTATATATACAACAAAAGGAAAAACTTAAACCAGCATAAGATATTTTGCTGGTCTAAGCTGGTTTAAGATGGTGGTCTCACAGCCTGGCCAGGCTGAAGGTAAACTGGTTTTATGAGTCTTAACTGGTTGACAACCCAGTTTCCTGACCAGTTGAAATAGCTAAAATCAGCAAACAGACAAACCAGATCAAACTTAGAGGCCAGCAAACCAGCTTAGACAAGGATGTGTTTTTAAGCAGGGTTAGGTGTACTTACATTTGCAGGAAAGCATGAATCATTTATTCAAATGTGGTGACTCTGTGGCAGCTATGGTAAACCATAAATATCCATATCAATCAAACTGAACAGTAACAGTATATGTTTTGAAGGACCACAAGCCAATTGAAACCGCATGTAGGTTTGATGATGTTCAGTCAGTTGTCTCTCTTGCTGTGACAGCAGTAGTGTGTCAGACTTTGGGACACCATTCATTCACCTAAATCAAACTATGTGTGCTATTCATCAGCGCAGAATACACTTGTATAGGTGTTGGCCAGCGTAACGGTGCTGTATTTACCAAAAGATTAACGGAACGCTCTTATTTGTCTGTTTTTTTAAATCCGATGTACTCAAACATTGTTGTGTTGTTTGTCATTCAGACCTCTGATGCAGTTAGTACCTGTGAAACCGGTTTATGCCTTTTTCTTTAGAGCTTTCAGTAGACAATGATGTTACAAATATGCACTAACAACAAGACAAGCAGGATACAAAACAGATGTAATTTTTTTTATTTTGAATTATTCTAAATATTCTGCCTCAATATATATATTTTTTTTTCAAATTTCTCACCATTGACTCACTTTGGGCCAGCATCATCAGATACAAAAATAATGTTTCAGTTATTTACTATTGTATTGAAAAATAAGTGTTGACAAACATTTATGTCAATGAATAAATTAAGACTACAGGATGGTTTCAAACTGATATTAAGCTAAGTTTATTGAATTATTATCATTACAATATATAAACATAAAATAAAACATAAACAAAGTCTTATATTGCTGACAAAATAACCATATTTTTTATATCTCACAGAAATTAAATGCTGTACCCATTTTTCTGGCATTGCAAGCTAGTAATTGGACCTAGAATGACATGCAAAATATTTAAAATATTATTATATACAAAAAATTGTGTATAACTATAAAAAGTTTATATATATGATTAGAAATGAATATTATATATATAATTTTATATACATAAAATTTAAATTTATAAAGAAAAATAAAATTATAAATAGAGAAAGAGAGCTCAGTGTATGAATAAGCTGTTTTGTAGCAGTTACTGTTAGTGCTCCTTGGAATATATTTGAATACAGTATAAATGCTCCATCAGTGTGTAGGTGTTGTTGTAGAAAACTATGTGTAGAATACGTTCCTTGTTGCACGTGGAGGGTTTGAATTATTAATATAGACAGCAGTAGTATTCTCTGTCTATGCTTGTCATTCGAGCCTTGTTATGTTGATATTATAAGAAGTAGCTTGTATATGAAACATGACAGCAGCTAATACATTGATGCACTACAGCTGTCCTGCAAAACATCACCTGCCTCTCAAAATTGTATTTGTGATTTTACAGAGAGGCCGCTGTTGACCTGCCTCCATTACCAGATGTCATTTTGATTAGATTCGCTGTGTGCAGGCTATGTTCATAACATGTAGAGACTTCACTCCACTCCACTGTAGCCCAAGAAAAGAAAGTTGGGAACATTCCTGGCATTCTTTTCCAGCCACAACTGACGTTGGAAAAATGACATCTTAAATCATCAGGGAATAGAGATTTGGCATTGTCTGTATGAGAGAGCATTATTGTCCCCTGAAACTCCTTGACTCAACAGTAAGCTTACATTGCATCTCTCAGCCCGTGTACTGTAATTGATATCAGTTTGTTTTATGTCATGTGCACCATTCAGATTCAGTGGATACTACTATTCGCGCAACAACTGATGGCTGCCATTTGTCTAGAACACCAGCTGTGTTCTTGGGACCTTGTGTTGCTCATGTTGCACATGGATCTAAATGACACCTCTCTCAATGAGTCAGTGATAACATATGACTTTGTGTTGTCTAAATGACAAAGTAAGTCAAAATAGTATTATATGTGGTAAATTGTAAAGTTCTGTATTTTGGTCTCTATAGAGTTGTTTCAGTTTGCTAAATTTCATGATAAGTTACAAATTCTGTTGATTCATATGCATCATGCTGGAAACAGTTTTTGGAATTGTAAATCAATTGTTTTGAGTATTAATGGGTTTAAAATGCTATCATGATTAGATAATTTTCATTCGTTATTTAAAAATATAACAAAGTAAACATTAAAGTAGTTACAGTATATGCGCAAATTAATGGAAACAGTGCAGCATGTTTGTGCCCTCACAGTTCTCAAAAATAGGCTATTATGGCATATGGAATACTTTTATATGTATAAAGAGTCAAATCATTAATCAAAATCAAATTGAATTACATTGCAAATAGAATCAAATAATTCTGAATTTGCAAAATCGTTCTTGAGTCCAATCGAAAACCTACAGTATGACTCATGAATAAAATGCAATCAAATTTATTTTGAATCAAATCAAAAACCTGATTTTTATTTTATTTATTTAAATTTCAAATTTGAATTTTAATGAAATCCAATCTAATTGAGAAATAGGAATAATAATTAATTAATAAATAATTATTGAATCAAATCAAAAACCTGTCAAATTGAATTGAATTTCATTGCAAATAGAATCAAATAATTCTCAATTTGCAAAATCGTTCTTGAATCCAATCAAAAACCTATGAATCATGAGTAGAATTGAATCAAAATAAATTCCATTGTTAGTTGAATTAGATTGATTTTGAATCGGATCAGAAACCTATGAATTGTGAATCAAAATGAATCTCATTTAATCAGGAAATAGAATTGTTCTCTGTTTGCATAAAGCATTATTGAATCGAAAACCTGTGAATCGAACTGGGGTGCGTTTCCCAAAATCATTGTTAGCTAACTATGGTCGTTAGTTCCATTGAACTCTACTGGTAATGACAGAATTTGCGACCATACTTGCTTTTGGGAAACGCACCCCAGATTAGCTGTTTACCCAAAGATTCACACACCTATGGCCAACTAAACATCTTTTATACTTCTGAGTATTTTTTTTTCTGTCGAACGATGGCGCTATGTAAAGTAATACTTGTTTCAATACTTGTAAAGTAAAACTTGTTTCAGATCCTTATTTCACTAATGCAAATTGCTCTGAACTTCATAAATGGTAACAGGAACCATCACTGTCCAAAAAGGTGTTTCCTTGTGGTATTTTAGGTGTTTCACATTCTCATAGATAATTGTTTGATAGTTTTGTCTTGTTTTTCTTGAATGTTCTGTGGAAAAACATTCCTCTTTGCAAATCATTTGAGCTTCTTTCAGCCTGAGCGGAGGGCCGTAGTCCAGTAGCCTCATTAGATGCTCTGTAGTCTGTAGGAGATTGTCTTCTGCATGGCCTGTAAATAAAGAACAGCCTCTCAAGGTTGTGTTTGTGGGGGGAGGTGTGTCTGGGAGAATGTGACATTTCAGAAAGTCCTCTCTCACACAGGCTTGCAAACCTCTTGGTCTCCACAGTAACCGTGTCCATCTGGGTTGTGCTTCTCAAGACAGTGTTTGTACAGGGAAAGTTCCCCATGCACGGTCTCTTGTGAACCTTGGATTTCCCCATAAAACTCCATTCGGACCTGCCAAAGATACACCTCCCATCCTCGTTTTTGAGAAGTCAGCCTAGAAACATTGCACCCAGAGAAAGCAATGGAATGAGGAAGTTTGGGTGCTCTGAGAAGTGAACTAAGTGCCGTGCGAGAGTGTTTAGAGAAAGAGATAGCTTTAGCTCTGCTGTCTTAAATTACTTAGAAGCAAAGCAGAAGCATTGAGAAACACAGAAGTTAGAAAATGTGTAAATGACATTTGAATACTGCTTTAAAGGGGCAGTAGTTACAAAAATGAATCTTCTGTCATTATTTCTTCACCCTCATGTAATTTGACTTAAGTTCTTCAGTAGAACACAAAAGGAGAAATTCTGAAGACCGTGCTAGTTGCTCTTAGTCTTTACCATGCAGTTACATTGAATAGGGGACTGAAGCATTCAGATTTCAAAAATGGACTATAAATGTATCAAAAAAATTGTCCATGTTTGTCTAAAGGCTTGTGCACACCGGGACGAATATCGCGCGCGATTATCGCCGACGTTTAACGCCTCGTGACTAAACAAAGGGCGCCAATGTGATTGTGCACACCGGCGCGCAAAACGTCATTGTCAAAAAAATGCATCGGGCTCGTTTTTTTGGTTCGACGCGCCTCGTTAAAAACTGGCCGACTAATGTCAGGGAGTGAATTTGCACGTTCACTCGGCTCATCGCCAGTGAAAATCGCTTGGGTATGAACACACAAGACGCGTCGAAAAATGCTGGCGATAAACACGCGCGATAATCGTCCCTGTTACTTCATGACGTAGAGCCGTAACAGAATAAGATTTGAATTCCTGACGACTCGTTTTTTTGATAGACAATAACTTTATTTATCGTGCACTGTCGGCTTCACAACTTTGCAGATAGTTTATGTTCACATACAGCTACATGACACACTGCATGAAAGGTAATATTCGAAAAGGCATAATAGGGGCACTTTAATTAATAGGATAGTGCTACTTCGATTATGTCAAAGTTTCCTGAATTAAAACTTACATTTAAGTCTGTTTCATGCACAAAGCTTTTGTATGACGTCAGAAGAATGTACAGTACAGGTGTCTTATGGACCAATTTTTTTATATTTTCATGGAGCTTTTGTGTCCTTTTTGATGCTTGAAAGCTTCATTCCTGTTCATTGTAATTGTATGGAAAAGAGCAGTCTTAAATGATGTCATTTTTGGGCTATTACTTTCATTTAGAGAATAGAATCATTGTAGAACTGAGGATTTGAAAATGTCTTCGCCTTGAAACAGTCTTTTTTCTTACATTGTGTCTCGTAATTATGTGAGTATGAGTTTGTGTCAAGCTTAACAAATTGATGAATTGATGTTTTAGTGTCTCAAAAGCCCTTTCTGTTAAGTAATTGACTGACAGGCAGTTTCGGATACAGCCCACATCCTGTAATAGATATCCTCTTTCATTGGAGTTGTATTAGCCTCATTGCTTCTTGTTGTTATTGCATGATTACTTGCCACAACCCTGATCCTTTCCAAATCTACTGCATTTTCTCCCATGCTGAGACCGATTGAGCTAATCTAGAAAGATCTTCATTTAGGGCTGTTTTGAAACGAATGCATTTAAATGCATGCAACACACATGTGCCTGACTGTGGGCACACACAATGCCAGTGCTGTTAAACACCCAACAGTAATATAAAAAGCAGCAGACCTGTGCCACAATATGGAAGCTTCCAGTCCTGAATGTGTGTTGCAATAGCAGAGAGAGGCAGGGCGCGACCCACCTCCCCACATATCTCCCCCCTATTGTTGGCATGAAATCGGACCTGTTCAATAAATAAAAGCAGGCAGTCAGTAGATCGGGTTCCAGAGAGGGAACACTGCAGGAGAATCGGAAAAAGAGGAAAGGGATGGTTAGAGTTTTTAAGGGAGTGTCTTGGATCAGGAGAGGGATGAGGAAGACGGTTGACGTGTATCCAGGAAAGGATGTTTTTACTTGGACTCCATCCAGGGTTGGATCACAGCTACTCATGACAGTGAATCATACAGAAAGAGAAAGGACAGAGACGTACATGCTTTATCCGAGTTTGGAAAGGGATGATGGATATGTACACTTAAAATGTTTATTCCTGTACGCCAGGACAGAGACAGATGCGTGGGTGGGCTTTAGCTGGAGTTTTAAACTGCGTCCTGACTTGACGTCACGCAACAGGTTTCCAGCACGTAATTTGTCCACAAAGAAAATGAAAAATGCTGTGACAACTAAATCAGTCAGTCAGAATATATTGGAAGTTTAAAGTCAACATGAAATGAAAATTGACGCTATGACGCTGTTTTCATGTGACGATTGATCATTCCATGTTATTCTGAGGTAGGGTTTTCCAAACTGGAGTTTGCAAACCCTTGTGGGTTCATGAGGGAACTGCATGGGATTTGTGAGTTTATGAAAATGAAATAATTAGTTGAATCATAAAAATGCAGAATTAAAATAAATAATTCTTAAATAAATCAATGAAAATAAAACATTAAATATTCTTAAAGATTAAATATTTTATCTATTAACCTGCATGTGTGACTATTAATTGTAATCAGAGATTTGTTTTTTAAAATTAATAAATATTAAAATAAATATTTTGTCAAAAATTGTTCGGCTTACAAAAAAGTTTGGGATTCCCTATTCTGAAGGATATAAAAGTCTTCGGAATCTTAAATCACAAATGCCTCTATATTTCAACTGAAGTCATCAAGGCCGCCTATTTTTCAACATCTGTCCTCTCTATCACTTCAGATGGTCTTCAAAAAGTCCTGCCCTATATTTTTTCTACCTTTACATTTGCGTTGATTTATTTATAGTGGTCCTATTATGCTCTTTTACGAAGTCTTGATTTTGTTTTGGGGGTGTACTAGAACAGGCTCTCATACTACGTTGTTAGAAAAACACATTATTTTTAACATATTTTACATTATAACAACACCTCTCTCCCCAGTCTGGCATGAATGGCTCGAATAGTTCCTGTATCAAATGAAGGCCCGCCTTCTGAAATACGAAATGTGCTGTGATTGGTTAGCTGGGCCAGTGTGTGTTGTGATTGGCAGCACTCGGCGCCTGGTCGGGAAATGCCATGCCCCTTACCATAGCCGCCTGCGAGCTTCAGTGTAAATATTATGCACAGATGATTGTAACCACTCTAAGTTCGTCTGCCTTGGGAAAGCTAGCGTGTCTCTGACATAGTGATGTCACTCGTTGCCTTCTCTAGTGCAGCTCAACCAGGTCTCGTCCCATTCGTCGATATTTGTGATACCACAAATCCCGGAAAATATGCGTTGTAGTCCAAACGAGTCGTTCGTTGTAGTTTTTGAAAAGTGATATTTGTTAAATAAAATATCTCCTTTTGAAGTGGACTTTGAGCTTTGTAACTTTGCAGATCTTTTTTTTGCTCAAACAGCAACATTACAGAATAACTAAAGTTGAAAAAGTGAAAAAGCATAATAGGACCCCTTTAACTGCCTTTATTCAAAGTGAAATGCATATAGGGGACATTGCAAGCAATTTGTCATGGAGCCAACTAGGGTTGTGCCGATAGATGATCGTGTATCGACGATAGTCAGAGATATCACCTGTGGCTGATGCCACTGATGATATCAAGACAATTATTACCGTATTGGCCCATATAAGACGACCCTGATTATAAGACGACCCCCCTTTTTCCAGATGTACCTTTTGGAAAAAGGCTTTTTAAAAACCAAATCGTTTGTTTTTATTCGCGATCTTTACAACACGCATTACATTACGTAATTCATGGCACACTCGTTTTATGCGGGATTGGCGCCACCTAGTGTTATCTATACATATTTCACTTTTTAAGACTAAAACAAAAGATGGATTCATTGTTATTCTTAATTAAAAAGCATAACAACAATAAAACAGTAAGATACAATGACAAACTAGCTTATAAAACGTTTATTAACAATAACGAATAAGATGAGGCATGGCATACACCACATGCTACTCTTGACGCGGCAAGTATAAACCAGGCTTTACACTCGAAGAGCTGCGCAGCTCAAACGAGTAGCGCGGTTTCGTTGTGCTTTCAGTTTCGTTTGCTGTTTGATGTTTCTCACATGCAACAGAAATGCAGTGCTTATGAGTTAAACAATGCGGTGGTCGCGCCAATGCGACCGCACACAAAATTTTGTCGCACCGGCAGGAAAAATGATCGCAAAATGAGCCCATTTGGTTGCACACTGGAGCCCTGTGCAGTACAGTATTTATTTATCCTCAGTTGTTCAAATCGCGGTAATCGAATATGGTTATAGTGATAATTAAAATATGAAACGGTAATACTAACCGTGGGGTATTTTATTACGATTTATCGTCAAACCGGTAATCATTACATCCCTATTATTATTATTATTATTATTATTATTATTAGGCCAGTAATACTGTCTAATTAATATTATGGCTTATTTGTTCCATTATATTTCGTTTTCTGTGTTTTTACAGTGTTGCGCATTATAACCAATCACACACGATATTGTTGAGCTTATGAATGCAATGGCCAATCAGAGGCGTTCAGATGAGTTATTAGTTAGTGTTTTTGTTCAGCACGCACTGACTATTTCTTACTCGCAAATTCTCTCATCATAAACAACAAAGTGCAGATGTACGTGCAATGCAAGTATAAGAGATTTATTCATCATACAATGTAGACAGCTTCACTGATTAAAAGAGGAGTGTTTTTTAAAGTGCATAAACTCGCACTAGACTGAGTGAGTGATGATGTTCTTTGGTAATGAAAATGTTCTTTGCTCGTTTTCTGTAGCTGCCTTTTGAATAACTGAGGAAATGTAAGCCTTGTTATGATTAGTAACTTACTATGTTTCTATTGAATTGGTATCATGTTAAATACAAATTCAGTCACATTAAAAACATTAGGCTGTTTTTAGCCTTACACTGCAGTTGGTTCGCTTCCAACAATGAAACTACGTAAATAAATAATTAAATAAATTAGCACGATAATATAGTGTATCGGCAATCTCACAGGTTGACATTATGACAATATGAAAATTGAGCATATCGCCCAACACTATAGCCAACATTATTCATTGGAATAACCATTGTGCATAATAAGTTTTTCTCATTGAATATCCAGTTTCAGTCTGAAATACCCTAAAAAACCTTAGCATGAAAGTTAAATTTGACACATCATGTCATTATTTATATACAGTTTTGTGGAGCAGGATTTTGGAACAGTGAGATTTAACTCTGGTGTCTTGTTGGGGTCACAGCTGGTTGGGAGAAAAACCTTATCATGGAAAAATAGTTTTTCTGCCAACAATATACCAAAGTCAGTTTATTCAGAGATGAGCAGCAAAGAGAAATACATTGTATTAGTAGTTGTGATCTAGTGTGAGGGCGGCACGTGACCTGCACAAACATAGATAAACAACAGCGATGTTACGTCACATTAATCCTCAATACTGAATCTTTCATCTGATGCACAGTTGCTTCTTTGTCTTAATGCCAGCTGTTTGTGTGTGTGTGTGACCCCTTTGAAAGACTGCAGAGTGCGTGTTTACAAAGCTGTCTGTCGTTATACCACTACTGTCACTCCAGTGCCAAGTGTCTCATTCACACACAAATAAAGAGACCCTCTCTTTCTTTCACTAGTTTGCTTTGTTCATTCCTCTTTATTTATTAGCCTGAGATTTGCTCATCATTTATTTTTCATGTTTTCGATGACCTTAAAATTCAAATGAACTTTTCCTAGCATTGGCATTTGATTGTGTCATTAAAACAATTTCAGCATTGATTCAGCAGGGCATGGTTTCTTATCATTCATGGTTTTAGAATTAGAATGAGCTTTTATTGGGGAGATGGACTGAATGGATTGCTGTAGGAAAGTAGAGTTTTTTTTTATTTTATTTTTTTCGTATCAGTCAGTATTGCATATTTAATTGTGCATGTTCATTTCCCATTTTTACAATTAGATTAAATTTGCAACCATAAAATAATTTAATAACACTGTTAAATATAATCTTGAAGGGCTGGGCGATATAGCTAAAAAAATGATCAACGATATAATGTTTCATATCGTTCGGTATCGATAATTATTGACATTTTTTATAACCTTTTTTTAAAACAAAGAGCAATAGAATTTTTTTCATTTATTTAACCACTGTATTTTTAAATTAACCCAATTTATTGAGACAAACAACAAATATTTTTTTGTTATAACAGTCAACTAAAGTGGCGCTCAAAGTTAAAATGATTTCAACAGCGTGTTTCATTACGTCTCTCTTTGAATGAATGAGTGTGTGTGTATGGCGATAATACCGCATACCGCGCTATTGAGGCACTCAAAATTACCGCAAGGGAAATTCCCTCACCGCGACAGCCCTACTGATGACGCTCCCTGATGCAGTCCTAACATTCAAATGCAAATGTTTATTTTCAATTCGACTAATATAATTTTTTTTATTCACAATCTCCTCATCACAGGCAGGCACAGCACTCAATTCAGCATGTGTTCGT
>NW_015642053.1:3087169-3124451 GCF_001515625.1 Sinocyclocheilus rhinocerous | reverse complement strand
CAAAACTCCGCATTTGAACAGTCAATAGCAAATACTTAAACTAATAACAAAACATACTTACAGTAGCTGATTCAGAAGTGCCAGATTGTCATAGCAAAGTCAGAATTACCTCCTCTTGCACATTTGGGCGGCATTATGCAAATGTTTCCACATAGTGAGGTAGATATGTGGGGCCGTGTTAGAACGAGCAGTTTTAGGGGGGCGTGGCAGAGTCTTAACTTTGATAAAGAATATCTCTTTGGTTTTGAGACTTTAGTCTTTGCAACTTCAGGGATCTTATCTATGCACAATCAGCTTGTAACACTCCAAAGAGAAAGTAAAACTTGAAATCGCATCATATGACCCCTTTAAATATTAATTAAGAATGAAATACAAATTATATCGGCTACCCTGCTTTCCAAGATATCGGCATCAGCATCGGCTGTCAAAAAACCAATATCGGTCGACCACTACTCACAGCACGTGCCTATATCGTGCACTATATCGAACATTTTTTATATCGTTATCAAAGAAGGTGTACCGTCGATAAATATCGATACCGTTTTATCGCCCAGGCCTACAAAGTTGAACAAATCTCAGAAATATGAACATCCATTTTTATACTGTACATTATAATGTTGTGTTCCCTAAATTCCCTTGTAGCATTTAAAACAATTACAATTTTTAATGTTTTAATTAATTTATATGACCAAATAGTATAGAATGTTTTGTGATAAATCAGGCCTGATCGATCTAATCTGGCAGAGGCAGAAAAAGGGCGAGTCTCATAAGAGAAGATTTTTATCTGACTAACTGCTCAAATATTAGTTGTGTTTTAGAACAGAATGCATTTAAGTGTTCAGCCTGTAGCCAAGATAAACATGCAATGATTTAAGCATTATTGGATTCAGCTGAATTCTGTTGAACAGATTTTCTTTGGAATTGTTGGATAACAAATGAATTTATGAGAAAGTATTGAACTTAAGGGTCTATTAAAATTTTAGTGAACAGACTTGTTGTTCTCTCGTAATCCAGTGCAAGCCTTTGTTTTGTTGTTTTACACCTGTGTTTGAGGTGTGTGTGTGCCAGCAGAAACCTTCCTTCCTTCTCCTACCTGGACAACGAGTGATCTTTACTAGAGTACTAATCTGGCTTAGTGTCCTCCTCACCTAGCAGCAGGACCATATGTCTGCTTGTTTCTGTATTACTGAATGCTCTGTGTGACAGTGGCACATGAAGGAGAGTGTCCTTCAGTCTTGACTTCTGATCACAGGAAAATGGAGTCCGTGTGTTGTTTAACAAAACCACAGATACATCTGAAATAAAAAGCGTGTTTTCCTGGGCCCAAGAAACTGTGAGTTAAAATATTTCATATTTAACCAAACCTGAAATTATAAATGTTAAATGCAAGATAGAGATGTTCTCATAATGGCAATTTCTTTGTATGCATTATTTGCAATTTGAGCTTCAGATACACTTGATCATGTCCTGTTTCTGCACTAATTCTTAAAAATGGGTGGGGTGACTTAAGTATGAAGTTCTGCTTCAACCTGCCTGGATTATCACTAGTTAGCAGCACCACATAGAATGAATAAGTTAGTTTAAAAAAACAGGCCGTCTGCCACTTTTCTTGGGATATTTGGGAGCATTCTGGATTGCCCATTAGTTATGAAAGTGTTGAGCAAGGAATAACTTGTCACATTTGCCAAATGTGTTTAATAAAAGGCAACCATTGCTTCTATTACCACATTTCCACTCATCTGTACACACATCACCCATCTGTCTCCGAGGAACTGAGTTAGACAAACTGGGAGAAATCAAGAAGCCACACATTGCTTCTGGATTCAAAAAGCCTTTCCAGCTATTTTTTTCCCCCGTAATATACTGTAACTAATGCATAAATACAAATACACAAATATTTGTATACAAATACACAATTATAATAAAATTATACATTTAAAAAATCTCTTTTAAATATATTTTAATACATTATTTTATTATATATTTACTATTAATTAATATAATTAAAAATATACAGTAAAACAGTTTACTAGTAAATGTTTTGATTAAACTGGAAATTATTATTGCGTACTAGATGTGTGAAACAGCTGTGTCATAAAATCTCACAATAATCTTGGAGGATTGTTAAATGTCTAGCTGCAGGTAGACTGTAAGGACATGCCAGTTCTCTGATGTTCAGATATGATGACTCATATGAGCTGTCTCGTCAGCTGAAAATATCCAGCACTCATTGGAATCTTGCTCTGGGATCTCTTTTTTTCCCTCTCAACAATAAAGGAAAGAGACGTACTGTTACTCATCCACTATTACACACACAGTCACAGTTTCTGTGGCTTTGCCCTCATGTCTAAACATGTTCATGTTGGTTCTTCCTTCATTGACAGCAACGTATTTAGTCTGCTTATTGAAGTGGCACGCAGAGAGTGTGCCGATGACTGAAATCCATTTCTGAGTCAACAAGTCTCTAATTTTCCATTGTTTCAGAGGGTGTTGATCAGAACAGCAGATCAGGACATAGGGAAGAATGCAAAATGCCTGAAATCATTTTACCCAGTTAGTGTTCTGGTTTCACTTATTTCCCCTTGTCAAAGCAACAAATACTCTGAATCTTTTAGAGAAACAATGTATGCATGTGTGTTTGACCCAACAGATTTTAGCTGATTATAATGGTTATTTAAACACCCTCAGTAATGTTAAGGGTATATTTAAGGTTCACCCTCTCTCGTGAGGCTTAAAGCTTTGATACTCCCTCATATTCTTGAGTTACGTCAGTGCATTCTTTCTGTAACTGACACACATTTGCTGTGTCCAAAATCAAAAGCAGCTGCCTGTCTTCCTAGTCCGTCAGTCACTTAATAGGCAGCATTTTAGTATAAAGCGCCTTTTAAGGTTTTAGACTGATTTGCATTTTAGGCTGGTTTAGTGCTGTCAAACGATGATGCACCTGTATATATAAATACACACACACATGCATGTATATATTTAAGAAAAATATTTTATTTGTATATTAAATATATTTATATATAATATAAATATATGCATGTAAATATTTTCAAAATATACTGTATGAGTGTGTATTTATATATACATAATACAGTAAATATACACAGTACACACACATATATTATGGAAACAAAAACTTTTATTTTGGATATGGTTAATCGCGATTAATCGTTTGACAGCACTAGACTGGTTATGCATCTGTTTAACTGTCTTAATTTATTTAATCTCCACTTTCATTTAGAGACGATAAAAAAATATAACTAGTATGGTACTGATATATCATGATCACATGAGAGATTTTTTCTTTTATGTAACGTATTGTTGATTTTAGATATTTAAATATGTCCCGTATTTTAAACCTTTAACGACATCTAACGCTAAAGTTAATATTAAAAAAAAGTAATAATTTAATGATGCTATTCAATGTAGTCTTTAGCAAGTCTTAAAATTATTATCCATTTTTCGTACTGTGCATTAGAATTTAATAATTCATATATTCAGTTACAGCAATTGAATTAACACTACCATTTAAAAGTTTGGAGTCAAAAAGATTTTTGTTTTGAAAGAAATTTGTGCTTTTATTCAGCAAGCATGATTTAAATTTATCAAAAGTGACAAAAGAGACATTTATAATGTTACAATAAATATCTATTATAAATAAATGCATTTTTTCTTGCATTAAATAATTTCTGAAGGATCATGTGACACTGAAGACTAGAGGAATCACAGAAATGAATTCCATTTTAAAATATATTAAATGGTAAAACATTTAATTAAAATTGTAATATTATTTTTCAAAATATGACTGTTTTACTTTGTTTTGATCAAACAAATACAGCCTTGGTGAGGATAAAGTTTCACAGACATTTAAAAATCTTACCGACCCCAAACCTTTGAACGGCAGTGTACATTTACAGAGATTAAATGAAGTTTTTATTTTTACTTGATAATAAAAAAATATATAGAAAGCTATAGCTATTGGCACATTACTGTGAACCTGACAGAGTGCAGGAGGAAAAAGGTGTCTGTGTTGCTGCCTGACTAAAAAGTTTTTTTTTTCTTTTTCACCCCCAAATTCTTTGCAGATGTACATGAGTGGATTTCACTTCTTTCACTCAAAACATCATGAATACTCTCTCTTCCACAGGGGAAGAGCAGTGGTGTGGGTTAACACTAGGCTTTTGTATCCACTTTTTCCTGCATCATAACAGAAAGGTGCTTTACATTTCTGGTCTCTGGTGTTTCTAGTCAAATTAACGCACAGCTTAACCCTTTGCACATTTTTATATTTATTTATAATTAAAAAGCTTCAGTTTAATGAATTGAGTCAATCTTTTTTAATTGAGTCAAAGTTCAAATCTATCATGGCGGTGCTTATCGGTTATTTAGGACAAAGGTGGATTGGATTTTGAGTTTCTTTAAGGCTGCAGTATATTGTATTTTGCCTTCTACTTCTTTTATCACACACTGACTCAAACGCAGTCATCTGTGTGCAACATAAAGACAAAATGTCACTTTCAGACACAGTCTTTCACCTGGCAACAACATGAGTCCTGCTGTGACCCCTGTCACCTTTCAGTCGGGTCACCTGTTACCCCTCACCCCGACACTTGAGAGGTCCCGAGAGAGACACACACTCTCTCTCTCACACACACACAGCAGACAGAGAGTTCTTTGAGCTTCTGAAACATGTGCGTTTCAGCTCTCATTTCCTCTCTTTATATTTCTCTGTCTCTCTCGTATTCACTCTCACAGTGGTACTTAATCCTCCATCCAGTTGGGATTGGCTTCATTAGTGTGCTAGATCAATCTCCATTTGTTTATCATGGAGGAGGATTGTAACCAATTCTGGCAGAAACATGCTTTCCTATAAATATTTTCATATGAATTCACATTGTTTCAGACTCACAAACACTTGTATACTTCATGCACGCAGAACTTTATGACTCATCATTGCCTATTAACTTTGGGCCGCACACTCTCCCGCTCAAGGCCTCCACCCCATTATTGCTCTCATTTGAATGACTGTTTTAGAGGGAGTATAAACACATTTGAGCTTGTTGAAGAAATGTTGTCCAAGAAAGAGGTGAAATCATCAGTCGGCCTGTTTCTTCACCATCTAAGTTATACACATTTATTTAGCCAGTCTCATTAACAATGAGAATTGCTCTGTACCATTGTGATTTGGTTGAGCGTTTTGTGTTTTGAATTATGTAACCAAATTATTACTTGTTACGTTTATGCCATCAGTTCTATTTGCATACACATGGAGTTGCTTTTGAATGAGTAGTCTCTTATGCTCACCAAAGCTTAATTTTTTGTTTGTTCAAAATAAAAATAAAAACGTAATATTGTGAAATATGTCATTAATCCAGTCTTTAGTGTCACATGATCCAAACAGCGATGCTGCTAAATATTTTTGTAGAAACTGAATTTTTTGAGGATTCTTTGACGAATCAAACATTTGAACAGCATTTATTTACAAATTAAGTTTTTATGTAACATTATAAATATTTTTGTCATTTTTGAATTAGACATTGAATTAAACATTGCTAAATGACAATTTGAATTTTATTTTTGGTAACACTTTATTTTAAGGTGTCCTTGTTACACATGCACTTACTATTATAATTACAGTTAATTATGCATAATTACATGCAAGTAACCCTAAGCCAAACCCTAATCCTAAACATAACCATTTAGTAAGTACATGTAGTTCATTAATATTACTCAGTACTTAAATGTATAATTACACTGTAACAAGGACACCTTAAAGTAAAGTGTAACTGTATTTTTAAAAAAATTTACCACAATGTTTTGAACAGTAATGTGTATGTGTTCATTTTTAGAAAAATAGAAAAACTAAAGTAAATGTGTATCTTTAACCAAATCTTGACATAAAAACAACTAACTTGCAGTTTAGTAATTAAGTAAGAAGTTGATTCAGTAACCACTCAGAATTATTTAGTTAGTTAATTCAGGGAAGGATTAATAAAAATTATTCAAACAGGTAACGCTTGGGTTTGTGAATCTTTTTGAATAATTCATTTAAAGACCTTAAATGACCTTATTGAGACTATACTCCTATATCAGACTATACTCCTAACTCTGCATGTTAGGATTTCTTGCCATTATTTTTCTGTACAGTGTCTGTTTATCTCATTCAAACTTTAAATGCACCTTGATAAAAAAGTGTTTTTTTTTTCACCTTGTTGCTGAAGATTCAGCAGCAGTCATGATGAAAACATGAGGACAACCCTTTAAAGCCAACATGGAATGCCTTTTTAAACAAATTAAACAAGATATCTGATGAGAAAAAAAATGCATATGTAACTCATAATCATTCTTAAAGCTTATCTTAAAGGGTTAGTTCACCCAAAAATTCTGTCATTAATTACTCACCCTCGTGTTGTTTCAAACCCGTAAGACCTTCGTTCAACTTCGGAACACAATTTAAGATATTTTTGATGAAATCTGACAGCAAGGTAACTACCACGTTCAAGGTTCAGAAAAGTACCAAGATGATCGACAAAGTAGTCCGTGTAACATCAGTGGTTCAACTGTAAAGTTACGAAGCTACGAGAATACTTTTTTGCGCAGTAGGTATGTGGGGGCGTGTTAGAACGAGCCGTTTTAGGTAGGTGTGGCTGACTCTTAACTTTTATAAAGAATATCTCTTTGAATTTGAGACTTTAGTCTTTGCAACTTTACAGATCTTCTTTATGCACCAAGAGCTTGTAACACTCCAAAGAGAAAGGAAAACTTGAAATCGCATCATACCCCTTTAATTAAAAAAAATTTATGTTGCTAAAATAGTAAATAAATGTAGTTTTTTCAGGCCCATTTGACTGGGTATGAAAAAAATCTTTACTACAAAAATAAATAGATTGCATGGTATTCCCTGGATACTAATAAATGCGGATTCTTGTTTTCCAAACAGCTGTTCTGACGTCATCAGGTTTTGAGCTCATCACTTCAGTATGTGTAATGAGAACACATGAAATGCAGATCTTGAACAGGAAAGGGCATCTAGCTGACAAATACACTGGGAAACTGTAATGAAAATATGTTTGTTGTATAGGCCTAGGTGTCATGTTTAATCCATCTCACTTTTGCTTGTGATGCTCAGGTGATGAGTGAACATGGAGGCTGGATCGGTGGTGCGTGCCGTGTTTGAGTTCCTTCCCAGTGTCTCTGAAGAACTCCCACTGTTCACTGGAGATGTCATTGAAGTGCTCAGCGTTGTTGATGAATTTTGGCTGCTCGGAATTAAAGATGGAGTCACAGGTAAAGTCACGTGAGGATTCACATTACATTGTCTGTCTGTGATAATTGGTTTTGATATCTTTTCATTCTTTCTGCCTTCAGGCCAGTTTCCCAGCACTTTTGTGGAACCTGTTACAATCCCAAGCACCAAGACAGGAGAGAATCTGTGTGTGTGCATCAGTGACTTTAACTCTGTGGATGCTGGAAACTTACCACTAAAGAGAGGTACATACATTATGCTCTTAGTTATTAAACATGCATAACATTTATCCAGGTTCAATAAAGGTTAATAATACTGCAACAAAGGGAAAATGTTAAAAATGATTAATTATGCTGATGCATAATACACTTTTCATGTTATTCCAAACCTGTATGACTTTCATTATTCATGTAACAATTCAAAGACATAATGGAATCCCCTTAATGAGACTTTGGGCGTTCTGCATTTTTGGAGATTGTGAAGCAAAAAGCAGTATAAAAACAAAGCAGAAAAGTCTTTGCATTTCAAAAAGCTATCGTATGGTTTCCAGAAGACATTTGTGTTTCACGTAAGAAAGAAAATCATGCAGGTTTGAAACAGGGTGATTTATAAATTATGACAATTTTTATTTTTGAACCAGATGTTGCTTTAACATAAAGATGTCTAATCTATACATAATGTTACAATTTTAGATAGGTGATGAGTTAAATCTCTTTGTACTGCCATTTTCTCTTTCCATCAGCATAAATCCTGCTTGCTCAGAGTGACGTAATGTCATATATGAGAGGTATATTTAATTTTATACAGTAGACAGTAGAGCCCTAGATCGTAGATCACCTTTACTGTTGCCACAGAAACAGCGAAAACACACTTTAAAAGAGGATTTAGAGGTGTATTGCTATGTTTGCTGTTTTAGTAGAGATGTTAATCAAAAATATAAGCTCTGGGTCATCAATTATATTTATTCCCGATGTATCCAGTTTATTGTCTATTTTGGTCTACATATGGTCTATATGTGACCCTGGACCCCAAAACCAGTCATAAGGGTCAATTTTTCTAAAGGGGGTGCTGTGTGTACATTAATGAGGAAAAAAAATTAACTTAAATGATTTTAGCAAATGGCTGCAATATAACAAAGAGTGAAAAATTTAAGGGGGTCTGAATACTTTCCGTACCCACTGTATATATCATCAAAGTTTCCAGAAGCGCTGATCCCAAGTCACCACTAGAGGTCACTAGTTGTGTGTTTATATTGTGTAGAATAAATGATAGTCATAATCCCAAACGTAATACAAAAAATTATATTTTTGTATTACTTATCTGTTATTCCTATATGTTCTGTAATGTTTTTTCTTCTTTTCATTGCTTACTTTGGAAAGTGTTTCTTTGTGTTTGATGTTTTGTATGTTACATGTCTGTTTATGTTGTATATTGCTTTAGATGTTTGTAGTAGTCAGTACTGATCTAATGTGGAAACTGTGATTTGTCCAGCACACACTTCATTATTTTTATGTGAAAACACAACTGGATGAATTTAGTTTCCCCTATCTTGTCAGTGGGGATCATATATGCTGTTCTAGTTTATGAGTTGAACACAATGGGAGGAGGAGCGTGTCTGTGTGGAATGTGGCCCTTGTGACCCTAATGGACATTCTGGCTCCTGTTGATGTGTATGTGTGTGTGTGTGTGTGTGTGTTTGCTAAGTGAAACTGACCACACCAGTGACTTTACTGCCTTGCAAACTGACTTGAGGTCAGAGGTGAACTTCACACAGCTCTAATGCTATTTACAAGGACAGCATAAAGAAATAAATGTTGTCTTTTGCCCTGGCTGTGAATGTATGTGTCAACACAACTACTCACCTGCTAGTTTAATTTTCATTTACAATTAATGCATTTAGCAGATTCTTTAGCGTGGATGCAATTTGGAACAATATGCTAATTATACAAATAAGTATTATCTAATACAAATAAAACTAATACAGCTAATACAAAACATAATCCACTTAAATCCTTATATAAATAAGTCAACAGATTTTCTTAATGATAATTTTAAGCTTCACAGAAGTCCTGATGTTCTCATATGTAGAGGAAGTTGTTTACACTATTTGGGTGTGAGAAATGTAAAATGCACAGTTCTGCTGGAGGGACTATTGGGTGAGGGTGACAAAGGACACTGTGGTTGTCAGTCAAAGGGGACGGTTCAATTGTTGGTCTGTGAACACATGCAGATGGTCATCTTTTGCATCTTGCTCTTTTTTTAAAGGGTCTAGTGTCAATAACATTGAATTATATGAATAGCGTATTCAGACTTGTTTTCAGAAAATGTGTCTTTAAAGATATAGTTCACCCAAAAATGATTGT
The DNA here is from genome assembly GCF_001515625.1 of Sinocyclocheilus rhinocerous. Lineage (NCBI taxonomy): Eukaryota > Metazoa > Chordata > Actinopteri > Cypriniformes > Cyprinidae > Sinocyclocheilus > Sinocyclocheilus rhinocerous. Next base: position 3,114,839 of record NW_015642053.1, on the reverse strand, counting down.
GTCGTTCCAAACCTGTATGAGTTTCTTTTATGTTGAACACAAAAGAAGATATTTTGAAGAAAGCTGGTAATCAAACAGTTGCTGGTCCCCATTGACTTCCATAGTATTTCTATACCTACTATGGAAGTCAATGGGGACCAGCAACTGTTTGGTTCTTCAAAATATCTTCTTTTGTGTTCAACATAAGAAAGAAACATACAGGTAATGAATGACATGAGGGTGAGTAAATGATGACAATTTTAATTTTTGGATGAACTAGTATTCCTTTAATTACTGCACCTGAGGTACTTGTTTTTAAGTATGAACAAGTAAAAATATGCACATGCTATAAGAAAAATACACTTATTTTAATACTTAGAATTAATTATCTCTTTTTAAATGTTTATTAATTTACTTATTTTGATGTAGCCAACTGAACTGAAATTAAATGGCCTAGATGCTGCCATTATTAATTATCTTGTTTATCTTGCCATTATCTCTTTTTAAATGTTTATTAATTTACTTATTTTGATTTAGCCAACTGAACTGAAATGAAATGGCCTTGATGCTACCATTGCATAAAACAACCACTTAAATAAATAAATATATTTAAGATACAGTCTAGCTAGACTAAGTAAATGTATAATGTTTTTAGGATTTTTATATATATATTTTTTTATAATAAAAAAAACAATAAAAACTCATTAAGAAAGCAGCAAGAAGTTTTGCAGTGCTTCCCTATATATTAGCAGTGCTGCTGCATTCTGAATAAGCTGCAGAGGTCTCATTAACATATGCTGGGAAGTCAGCCAGGACAGTTTTGCAGTAGTTGTTACTGAAAGATTCAAAAGATTTTCACCAAATTGTTTTTTATTACCAGTATTTGTTGAGAATATTTTAATCCTTGTTATCCTGTTGCTTATTTTCTCCTGCTCTCTCCTGCTGTAGGTGATGTAGTTGCTGCTGACAGCAGTGTGGATGCTGTGTGGATGAGAGGGCATAATGCATGGGGCTCACGTGGGCTCTTCCCCGTCTCTTGCGTTAAAGAGCTGGAGCTTTCCGGGCAATCCAGGCAGCTGTCAGAGCGCAGTGCAGCTGCCCAGGCCTCTGAGCTTCCCCCACATGCGCTGAGCCAGGCCCGTGCCCTCATGAGCCTTCACGCCCAGCTGGACGAGGAGCTGGACTTTCGCGAGGGTGATGTCATCACCATCATAGGCCTGCCAGAGCCTGGCTGGTTGCAGGGAGAGCTGGACGGCAGGACGGGAGTTTTTCCTGAGGGCTTTGTGGAGCTGCTCGGTCCCCTGCGCTCGCCTTTGGAGGAGCCTGAACCTCAGACCCTACAACAGTATCCAGCTCACGGCATGGAGGAAGAAGAGAGGAGGGAGGAGGAAGAGCGGGATGAGGAAAATCCAGAAATGGAGATTCAACAACGGCAAGAGGAAGAAGAGGAGGAGGAGGAAGAGGGAGCTGTATATGGTATTGCGCTTTATGAATTCCGGGCACTTGAACCTGGTGAGCTGGACTTTGATGTCGGTGATAGGATCCGTATCCTCACCACGTTGGAGGACGGATGGTTGGAGGGGCAAATACATGGCAGAAGAGGAGTTTTCCCTCATCGATTTGTCAAGATGGAAGGGCAGCTACAGGTTGTCCCACAAAGCGAGACTTTAATTAGTGAACCTGAGAGAGAAGAAGAGCGTTACACTCCTGATTATACCTCAACTCAACCAGATTGCACAGTGCCAGAATATGAGCAGGAGTGTGCTACTCAGGAAGACCACACAGTGTGGGACCTGGATTACTTTGAGCGCCGAGAGGAGAGAAAGGATGACCATGTGCACTACATGCACTCCGATCAAAGTTCTCAAGGGAGAGGAATGACTCAAAATCAATCACAGGTTCATCCGCAAGAAACAAGGCGAGAAAGACCCCCACCCCCTCACACGCAACCCCGCAGGGTGAGTAGCTCAGTTCAAAGTACCAGAACGGGCAGCCCCAATCTGGGTAGACCCCAGCTGCCTCCTAGGCCGAGTCTACACGCTCTCAGCAACCGAAAATACAGCACCAGTTCTCACACCAGTTTACGAGAACCTCCTCCAGCACCCATCTCAAGGAAACAAAGTCTAAATCCGCCCACCAGAACCTCACCTAATTCCACCTGGACAAGAAACAGTGGTAACTATGCATCTCATGACAGCAGAAACCCCTTCAACAGTAAAATCTCTGCTGAGAAGACCAGGCAGAAGAAGTTAACTCGACACGCAAGCGTCAGTGATGCAGACCTAATGTCTGGTGGCCTCGGCAACCACTGGCCATGGCCTCAGGAACAGGGTTCAAATGGGTTACCAACGTCTCGGACACTGGAGACTTTGGCTGTGTCAGCTGGGGATCTTGAAGCCAAGCTTTCTCAGCAGCTGATAGAGTTTGAACGCAGCTTGCCAGGTCCTGGCAACGGAGCCACAGAACAGAGCCGATGGGAGGAGGTTAGTGGTGGAAGGGGCGGTAAAGTTTCCCGGCACTTCTCCATTATGGACTACAGCAATGAGAATGACATAATCCGTGGCTCCTCCCACTCCCCGATGGAACATCTGTTGCCCACCACTTCCTCTGGCTCCGCCTCCTCCTCTCTGGAGAGGCGGAAAACACTACGCCCACCTCCTCCTAGACCGCGGGTCCTTAGGCCACCAGCACCTACAAACTCGCATTGTCCTCAAACCAATGGACGCATTACTCCTCAGCCTTACAGACCCGCACGTCCAGCTCCACGCCCACCTCCTCCATTCCCACGTACCAACGCTGTGATGCCAGGCCCCCCTCCACCCACCTCCAACCCATTCTATAACTCGCCGGAAGAGAAAGAGATTGTTGAAGAGGTGGAAGATGCAGAGGATGCTCTGGAGATGGAGAAAGAAATTGAGAGAGAAAGAGAGAGGGAACAGGAGCAATACAGGTTACTCTTGAGGTTGGAGGAGGTGGAAAGAGACATTGATCTGTATTCTCACACAGCCCAGGAGCTGCAGACCATGCTGGAAGAAGAGCAGGATGAGACTTCGAGACAACAAGCTCTTGAGAATCTGGAATTCTGCACCTACACCATGGAGACGCTGACCCTGGAACAGCAGCAGCTACAAGGTAGTCACTAATTCCTCTCTTTACTCTCACATCAGTATATGTGTTGTGTTTTTACAACTGTTACAGATACAGATTACGTTCAGTATCTGATATCTGATATTTATTTATTTATTTATTAGTTTGTTCATTCTAAATTAGGAAACATGATGCTACATTTAACAGTATTATTATTATTATTATTATTATTATTATACTGATGCATGTTTCCCACTTGTTTCTCTCTAGGTAATAATTGGTTTGTCTGTTTCTTGACAATAATAAATAATAATGCCAAGAAGAAGAAATTATTAGTTAGTGACAAACAAGTGACAAACATGCGTAGTAGTAATAATAATAATAATAGAATAGTAATAATAATAAAAAAAATAATAATAATAATAATAATAATTATTATTATAAATTATTATTAGTAGTAGTAGTAGTAGTAGTATTACTATTATTATAAATTTTAATTAAAATACTGTATATTTCTCACTTTTGAATGAATGGCAGTTGTGTACATTTTACCTGTTTTACCTGTATTGGACTATTCTGTAAAACTCATATATAGTAGCAGGACAAGTAAGACAGTGTCAGTGGATTCTTCAACCTCCCTGAGAATTTGTATTTCCACATAAGCCACTTCTATTTGTTTTATGCTGGTCACACTCTTTGACAAAACAGAACAGCAGCTCATATCAGTTCTAGAAAACAACCTGTCAGCTGCTCGTTGTGTTCAGCCATGCATCGTTTTGATTTGAATAACTGGATATGTATTTGCATATCAGCAATCTTGCTTGTTGTGCAATATCCACAATAATCAGCCACTATCCTCTTTTGAGGTCAAATTACATCTTGAACGTTCCTGATGAGTGCTTTCGATATGCTACTGAAATGTCACCCGAGACAAAGTTCACTGTACTGGGTGTGTCGATACTTTTATTTATGTTGAAATTCTCCATACCATGTCTGTCAACATAACTTATTTCCTAAGAAGTCTGTAATATCAATATATCAATATGCATTGGCTAGTTTGCACACATCTTCTCAAAGATGTTGTCAATTATATTACAATCTAAATGAGGAATTATAAGCCTCTTCTAATTCGTTCTTCTAATGCTTTCTCCTCGATGTTATGTAATATTCAGCAGTTTCTCATAAATGGTCTCTGCTTGACCTTCACACCTAACCAGGGAAAAGAACACACCCAGGCATAGGACTGAACACATAATAGGCGGACCTTTTTCATAAAGGATAGAAACCACTTTGATTCTCAAAGTGGAAAGAATCAGTTGACAGTGGCGCTTGGGAGTATCATGTCTTTGTACAACATTTGTTAATGTCTGACATGTGGCATTGTGGCCATGATTCACAGTACATTAGAACATCATGTAATCCCTCTGTGCCAGATCTCAGCCTCTCAGTCTTAGGGTGGAAATTTTAGTGCTGTGTTTGTGCAAACTTTATCCACACATACTGAAGTAACAGTTTCGCCCCTAATAGATTGTCTGATGTATACGTAGTTATAATTTAAAAGATATTACCTTATAATTGCTTTAACATGGTTTCATATGTGTGGAATGCTGGTTTTGTTGGCTACACTTTTCCCATGTACATATGAAATACATGGCCTCTTTGCACCCGTGTTCTTGCTCTCTTTCTCTTGCTACATTTCCCTACATTTCTCTCTGCATGTCCCTTTACTCCCAGAATCAGTCTCGGTTCTCCTCCTGTTTTTTGGTATAGTATTGGACATTACCATAGTAATCAAGCTTTTTTTTGGAGATCATGGGCAGCAGTAGTTTTAGAGCCAGACTCTGGTTCTCTCTGGTTCAGCCTGTGGTGCGTCTCACAGCCCTTTTTGGCCATGTTCTTAGAACCAGAACCGCACATGCACCAGGTAAGACTTAAGCTGAGATGGAGAGGGGTTGTTTGTGTATTTCTTAGTATGTGGTATTACGGTGTTTTAAAATAACTCCCCCCCCCCTTCATATCAGATTGCTTTTACAATTAGACACTATTTCATAGCCAAGACAGTGAATTATTATTATTTATTTTTTTGCTTTATGTGTTTTTGTGTTCACAGCACGTGACACCATTATGTGTGTCACATACACTGTTTGCACACAGCTGTGTACACATCTTGCTTGATATGTGTAACCTGCTTGCTAGTCACAGCCATCTGTTTTCAAGTATAAGGGACAAGGAATTCTGTTTGAAACTTGGATCAGGTTTTAGATTTGATAATGAGTCAATTTTAAAGCAAGGAGCTCCATCAGTGGCTCGCCAGGAGTGATTGTCAGGCATAGTGATGCAATGCCTTTGGTTTGGAGCACTGCCCAAGTCTTAGTGAACATCAGTTGTTTTCTGTGACGCCTGTATGTCTTGGACTAACCGAAGTGGATCGGCGCAACACTGTTTGTGTATGTGGTTGAATCAACTTTAATCTAAAATTCTTTATTGCTATTAATCATTCTTGCTTCTTTGTTTTTGCTCTTTACACTTTACACAACTAAATGATCAAATCAAAAGATTTTTGGGGGATTTTAATAAAAATGCATTTACATTGCGCAGTAAACAGATAAGTATAGTCCCAGTGAATTTATTTAGGTTTTCAGTTAGGGCTGGACGATATGACCTGAATACAATATTTCAATTAATTGAACATTTTACCTCGATTACGATTAATGAACGATTATTTTGTTTATTTATTTATTTAGTTTTGTCCTCATAGTTCACTGACAAGGTTTTTACTGTGAATATGCTCAACTATTAAAGGTGGGAGATATTTCTTCTAATGAAAACGGCATTTCTTTGTGATTTTAAAATAATTGAAGGAAACACAAACTATTTATTAGGGCAGATCTTTCGCAGCATCTCCTCCTTATGTTTGAACAGACACATACGCACAGAATTATGTCAATAGTACCCGTCTCGACGATCATTCTCGTAAACGCAGTCGGTTATGTTTTAAATGAATGTAAACAGCTGAGAAAGAAATCGGATGTGTATCGTTATACTGGATCCGTGCAGTCGGTTTTAAAGAGACAGCAACCTATAAATACGTGCTGCTGAATATGTCACTAATGCTCAGTTTTATTCATTAATGTAATAATCAGACAACAAAACAGCTATAACAAAGATTAATCTAAATTTAATTCATACAGTGAACACTATGCAGTGTTATTTATTAAGTGGTACTCACTTAATTATTAAATTTCTGTACCTGAATACTACTGTTTATTTTATCTATGCTTGTAAATTGTGTATTTCTTTTTTTTTTCTTTTTCTTTCTTTTTTTTTTTACTGACTGTTCACTTGCCTTTAATCATGTTTGAACTTTCTCAGACTATAGTTTTTGCTGTGGTATATGAAGAAGTACTTAAAGTGTGTGGAAAGCAAAGTTACAATGATATAAAATTAGTGTCATTAATTTTTTTGTTTGTATGTTCACATTGATGTTAAATTACATTTTCTGATTTGTGACATTACTTTTTATGTAATGCTAAAACACTGCTGGTCACTTTCAGAAGTTATAGTGATTCTTTATTTTCCAAGAAAGAATGTGAAACAAATTGGTTATATAATTTTCATTTTTAAAATATTTTAAAATATAATTTAAATTGATTTTACACACTTTAAGCAATATCGTATCGAATATCGCATTTTTTAACAAGGTATCGCATATCGCATTTTTCTTCAATATCGCACAGCCCTACTATTTATGGTTATTTATTGAATATTTCAAACAATTGGAATCAAAGCACACATTTCTTGAAAATGAAAACATCTTATGAAAAAAGTCACATTTCAGTTTTAATGTAAAAATGGTATTTTCACATTAAAAATACGTAAAAAAAAAAAAAAAAACTTTTTTACACTGCTTATGTTGCTCAGATTACTCTGTGTTTGAGTTCTCCTCTATGCTGTTTCCATGCCACAGACTGGACAGAAGTCACATGACTACACACTTTTTAAGGGAAAAGTCAAGGTTGCCAATTCGGGCTGCTGCTACAGGTTGTTTTTGTTTTTTTGTCTGTTTTTTTAAATAAAGCGATCAAATTTAGTTAAATTTAAATTAAGTTTTAAATACTTTTCAATTAATCGTCCAGCCCTATTTTCAATGCTTGTGAGTATAGCAATGTGTGTCATATTGAGTCATTGGGTGTCATAATGGTGTCAGTAGCATCATTTCCTTGTGTTTTTCTCTTTATTCATTTAGCTAGATGTGTGTGTGTGTGTGTGTGTGTGTGTGTGTGTGTGTGTTTCCACATTTATCATAACAGGGTGTGTTTCTCAACAGGGAGGGTAGAAACAATGGTTATTTATTGTTACAGTGCAGGGAGTCAGTCAGTCAAGAGCCTATCATCTATGGAGTTGTACTCGCTGAACAGCGGTTTTCTGCTGAAAGGAGGAGACAAGCTTCTTATTTCATCATCTCTTCTGGAATGGAGCAAAAAAAAAAGGATTTTGGAGTAAGATAGGATTAGAAGTTATTTGAAACTATTGGATAGGAAAGAAAGAAAGAAAGAAATTAAAGGCAGTTTTGGGGCTTATCAGACCCACAGGCTCTTATATTTCTCATGTATAATTTTCTTTCTGGGAACAGTTCTTTCCATAGTCATGTTGTTGGAGGAAAGACAGAGTTGTGATTTTGGTTTTGACAGGCTCATTTATGAATGTATTTATGACTGAGTGTCCCGTTCTAGCCTTCTGTTGCCCCTTCCACAGCCCTTGTTCTAATTGGAATCTGTTTGGGTGCTCATAAAAAGCATCAAGAGCTCATTTGTGTCCTGGATCTAATCTCCAGCTCCCAGCTTTTCTGTGCCTGTCTCATGCACGAAAGCCTATTCAGGTTAACAGAAGGCTCTTTAAAGAGCTGCATGATCCCATCGCCTGCCGGAAAGGCTGTGAGGGATTGGAAGGAATGCTATTCTAAAAACAGAGATGAGAAGAGTGGCATGCGAGACCTGTGTCCTCACCTCTGTCACGAGCATGCATCTGAATGCTTCGTTGCTGTAATTACTTTTTGAGTCCTGTTGTGTTCTCTGATAGATTCCAAGTAATCAAAATGTATGAAACAGGCACTCATTGAGGGACAGTGGCTGTCTTGAATGCTTTTGATCCACAGGTTTGTCTGTGTCCTAAATGAGATTCATAAGTTTTTTTCCCCCTATGCCAGGTTATTAAGAGCCATTAACTATAGAGCGATGTTTAAAACTCTTTAAAGATCTATTTGTTTCAGTCGTTTGTATCTTCTACATACCTTTCTATGAACCAAAAAACAGATTATATTTGGCAGATTTTAGATGTAAATGTATGAAACGTGTTTTCTGACACAAGGCACCAGGTGCACCATCTTTGGATGTGAGTTCAGTGCCATTTCAAAGAGTTGGACTTGTGTAAACAAAGTAAAACAATTCCATTACACAAGAGGAATGTTGCTCCTGATGTCTGTGAAGTGAAAAACATCATGCACAGAGTTTCGGTCTGCCCCATGTGTAGAAATGTGAGACCTTAAACACTGATTATCAAAATACCAAAGTTTATAAAGAATAGACGACAAGCCATCAGACCCACAAAATCTCTTATTCTCACTTTCCTTTCAGCCTTAACTAAAGCAATATTTTGTATTTTAATACCTTAAGTAGCTGTAGCAAAAAAACTTTCTTGTTCTCTTTTTACCACATTTTCACATTACTAGTATTTGTATTCACTGACACATTCTCAGTACTGTGTGCTGTAGGAAATCATAGTACTGTGTACTGTTTTGTCTTTTTTGTAGGGGGGAGTGATATACTATACTGAAGCGCATGAATAGCATTTTTTTTCTTCTTTGCATGAAAAGATGCCCTAGCCTATGAAACCAGGGGCGGCCCTTAACAATGGTTTATTGTGCAGTGTGCAGGCACTCGACCGTGCATGGTGCTCTGCAGAATAATCGGCCTGTGTCCAACTTTCCCAGGTCAGCTTGTTGAAACATGAAAGTAGAAGATTATGGCATTCATGGGAACCTTGCTACTCTGAAACGTATGATAGCAAGTTAGAACAGATACAGAATTGATTCTGTTTTTGACAGTACATTCAGTGTGTCAGGTTGTTTTTGTAACCATGTACACCTGCTAAAAACACAAGCAGAAACTGTGAAATAGTACAGCTTCAAGATCCCTGTTCTAGTTGCACAACAGCCTAAAAAGAGCCTTCAAGGAGCATACACAGCTTTGCTCATGAGTAATGTCAAGTTTAAAAACACCTCAGAGAAGTTTGTGAAATGAAAGAGGATAATGCTTCCTCCTCTTTTGTGAAGTCCGGCCTGTGTTTTCCTGCAAACAAAGACTTCAGCCAATCACAGCCTCCCTGTAATCCATTCATGTGACTACGTTCAGTGATTAACCCTAAATGCCTCCCCTTTGCCTCCTCTCCGTTGTTGCTTCTTCCCTCCCCCACCTCCTTCCCTCTCTTCCTCCTATTGGCTGGGTAGGCAGAGAGAGAGACGGAGAGAGAGAGAGACTGAGTTTCTCAGGTCTGAACCAGACAGTCCTGTTCAGTCAGCCGTCGTAGAAAGAGAGTTAGAGCGAGACCGAGAGTTTGAGCATGCCTGACAGGTGGAGTCCTCTATATCTTGACCTGGAATGTGAAATCTGGGGAAGCTAACACGGCTTGCCCTGTTTGTGGACTCTCACGGCCATTATGAAGGGACAGGTGGTCTTAGGACACCCTATGCCATTTGCCCCAGTGCCCTGGGACTTCAACAAGCCTCCTCCCAAGAGAGGTAAGAGTGTCGAAGAGTTGGTGAGTGAGGGCTGGGAGAAGGAGAGATGCATACAAATGTTGCATTTTCAACAACAGCAACAACTTCAGCAGCAGTCAGTCATGTGCCCTCAGGACTTCAGACCCGCGCCGGGACACTTGGAGCACCAGGCCTACCTCGGACTAGCCAATGGGCACCGTCAACAATGCTGGGAATATGAGGACTGGGACAAGGTTCCTTACCGAGAGGTCCCTCCCCAACAGTTCTTCTATCAGTCCCCAGAAGCAGTGTACCAGGAGCCGAGGAAGCCACAGGAGTGGACCGGAAATCACTGTTTCTATCAGCATCGGGAAGAACTGGATTACTCTGACCACAGAGACTTTGCACAGAGCCCAAGGAGTAAGGAACGTCCTGACTATGTGACCCGGTACCACTCTTGGGAATCAGATGAGTACTGTGAGGGACGGGAACCTTACAGTCGCAGAGATCGGTATGCGTACAGTTTTGACCATGACAACCAGGACTACTATGATAAAGAGCTCGATAATTACAGAGATGGGGACTGCAGGGGCCGGGATTACTATGACCATAAAGAGTTGGATAAGTATGAGCGTTATGACCGCAGAGACAAGCACTATGACAGTAAACATCAAGAACATTACGACTCCAGAAAAAAGGACCGGTACAGATATAGAGAAGCAGACCACTATGACTCCAGAGACAATTTCCAGTATGAGCGCTATGATCGTAGAGAGAAAGACCAGAGTGATGACAGAAATAGGGACCGCTATGACCGTAGTTACTGTGAGGAAGGCCGTAGGAGAGGTGACAGCTACCAGTATAGAGACAGAGATTCAATCGACCGAAGAGACTACGACCGGTATGTAGAAAGGAAGGGAGATTACTATGACTACAAAGAAAAGGAGAAGATCCGCAGTGACTTTAGAAAAGATGACTACTGTGACCATAGAGAAAAAACAGGAAAAAGGGGCTCCTCTAAACTAGATGACAAGGAATGGTACGAACGTAAGAAAGGTAACCACTATGACCGCAAACCGAGAGACCGGTATGATTACAGAGAAAATAGCCAGTCTGAGCAGAGGGATAGCTTTGAACCTAAAGAAAGAGACTCTTATCAGTACAGAGAGGGTGATAAACGTGATTACAGAGAAAAAGATGATCAAAACTATTGGAAAGATGAACGTTACGATAGCGGTGTTAAAGACTGCTATGAAGACAAGGGTTGTGAGAGTGATCAGTATAACCAGAAAAGCAGGGAGCGTTACAGAGATGTAAGGTCAAATTCCTTAGAACAGAGACAAGAGTCTGACCACAACAGTGGAAGACACTGCAAGGAATGGGAAAAGGATGTTTATCAAAAGCAGACACTGAAGGAGAGACGGTTGTATGAGGATCCTGTTAAACTCAGTTATGACCACAAGGACCAGTACTGTGATCGCCCGGGTTCAGGAAAAATGGATATGGAAGGTCAAGGCCAGGCAAGGAAGCCTGTCTACGTGGGTTCACTTGACAGGAACAGCTTTTATAGGAAGACAGCACCCAGCTCTCTCAGGAAGTCAGAGTTTGCCACCAACAGGAAAAAGAAACAAGGTAAGGCACATTAGTACCAGCAGCACATCCAGTACTATGACAATAAATCTGTGAGGGGCAAAACACACCTTGAGGTGGCTGTGGGTGTTCTTTGACGTAACAGAATGAGTCAACTAACAATAGTTAGTAATTATGTCCATATGGATATCACTTGAGGTTAAAGCTCTCTTTTGACCTTGTCCTAGAGCTCTGCTTTAGGACATCTCCCAATCAATTCAGGAAATACCAAAGGTGCTGATTGTGCTGTCACCATCTTAATGCATAGGTATGCATGTCTATGAGACTGCCTATTGAAGCTGTCAGTGTGGAGCAGTGTGGTGTTTCACTTTTTTTTTTTTTATTCTTGGAGGTGAGCTTGGAAACTTAAAGGGAGGGGGGAACTGGTCCAACAGGTTTTGTTGTCAAGTTTTTTTGTCCCCTCGTTTTCTGTCTTTCTTTCTTTCTCTCCCTCCCTCCTCTTTCAAACTTTTTTTCTTTTGTTTGACAACCACTGAGTATTTTATGATGCCACAACTTCAGACAAAGAACAAAAACAACAATACAAAAAAATAATGCACCAAAATGTTCAAAGCCTAGAAGTACTATTTTGCATCAGGATTTCAAAATCCCTTTTGCCATGAGCTTTAAATTGGCCTCATTTAGACATTTAAGCTACATTTGTTTGAAAGTGCAATACATAACAATTTTTAATATAATATTTGTTTTATATTTTTCATGTTTTCAAGCAAAACATTTGCAAAAAGATTTTTTGTATTTAGATGTTTTCGTCATATTATATTTTCATATAGTTTAGCATGTCAATAGTTAATTTAATGATCTGTTTACTCTGCCTCCATACCTGTATCTAAATTAATGTCGACACTAATACTTCTACTAAATGAATAAATGTTTAAAGAAAAGTTAGTTGACAAAAAAGTTGCCACTTGGTTTGTGATTTTGTTTTTTAATGCAATGACATTCATACATCTTCAGTATGCCAATTACTGTCTAGATTTTTTGGGGTCACTCTATAGACTTCATGACTCAGAGAAACAAGTGCGCAGTCATTTTTAGAATTTTGTCTTTGAACTTCTGTTTTCGTGGTAGCTCTGTATATTCCTATAGCCATTGCTGTTAGCTGGTGAAGTGGATTTACTTATTGTTAACAAAAGTTATAATGTGCATTGTAATCGTCGAAGCGGATGTCAGTAGACTGGGAAGATTTTAAAATGAGTGGTTCATTCATTAATTCTTATGGCCTTACAAACTGGATCCAGGTCTATATCTGTACCGTCTACTCCTTCATGTTTCACTGACAGTCAAGAATGAATGGTCCTCAGTTATAGCTGCTTCATCAGTGCTTTTATGCATGAGGTGACATTGTTATTGTTGTCAGTGATTGGTGATGGGTGCTTGCCATAGGTGTCTCAGTGGGACATGCGTCTGGCTTGTGTCATGTCTGACACAGAGCAGGTGGTCAGTTCAGCCCAGGGTAATCCTCTATATAGCCTAGTGCTCCAGTCAGCACCTCGGTGTGGAGGAGTAGGAAAAGAGACTCCAGGGGAAATCTCTGGGACTAGGATGTGCCTGGTACCAGAACCCTCCCCCCAAATGTAGCCTTCAAAGACCTCTTACTATTGAGTTTGGGGCCCCATGAAGAGGAGGCCCAGCCTGACTCATAGTCTGAGGTTATCTGTTTCAAGCTTCACAACTGTACCTCTGTTTTGGCTCACATTCACTTTTTTTCTTATTTTGTAAATGTTGCTATCCAATAGCAATTTCTGGAGAGCTACATTCTTATTAGTAGAGTTTAAGAAGTTAATAGAGTAAAGTTCTTATTAATAGAGTTAAAGAAGAAATGTACTGTTCATTTTAATATTAATAATTATAATTAGTAATGAAAAAACCATATACATGGAGCTTTGACTCTAGTGGTTCTCTAATCAGCAATCAAGTTTACTAGGAATTTTAGAGGTGATTTGCTACTAAAATCACCAGCCTAATGATCTTACACTGTTGATAATATACAAATGTGTGTGTGTGTGTGTGTGTGTGTGTGCGCGTGTGTGTGTGTTGGTGTGCCTTTATTTATTTAGTTGCCTGTTGCTGGTCTTTGTAATCCCTGTGCAGATGCCCATGCCAGTGGGCTGCAAGGGGATTACGTGGAAACCTTCAACCAACCCTCACACAACATTTGTACAACATTAAGTCAATGGCCAGCTTGGCAGACAAAAGCCTCAAGTCACAGGCTGTCGAGGGAATTATATAGTTAATGTAGGTCAGGAGCTCTTACACATACACTGAAAAACAAATGCTACATTAGTTCTCAGTGCCACACACACCATTGGTTTTGCCCTTGACTTAGTGCATTTTTAACTTGAGACTGAATTTTTACCCACGTGTTAAGAGTAATTTTTCTTCCAAGTACTTAAAGTGCTAGTTTATCAGCACTCAGACACAGACCCTTCATGACTGGAACAGCACAGTGGGCATGAGTAGCTATGATAGTAGTAAAGCTCTTCTTTGTGTAAATGTAGAGGGAGGGCTCTCGGTGGAGCCGTATATTACGTCTTCCTATTTGTTCTTAAACAGTTTGTTTTGTCCCAGTGGGCCCCCTGATGAAAGACAATGAGTGTTAGGATGCTTTAAATTACGACATATCTCTGTAATGCTAATCTCAGCCTGTTAAGGGGATTATATACGATTAAATGACTTGGACTACACCAGTATGCACATTGAGTCATGAGCGTGATCTTATCAGATTCTGTGAATCAAGAGTTCTGTGGGAAAGAAGTGGTTTTGTGAACCTGATATTCAAGCATAATGGTGAGATTTTAATGATGTTATATGTGATGAGTCTAGACTGGTTGTTCGAAGTACATGCAGGTGTTCTTAATTGTGTTATGAAAGAGAAGACAACTGAAATGTCACAGTAGCTGAATAAACTGTATTGCCAGCTGCTCGATATGTAAAAATTAATAAAACACAAGGAAAGGAGTATGGACCATTTTGTTCTTTTGAGAGTAAAAGTTCTAGTTTTTAAGGATCCACACACCCAGAGTTAGAAGAGTGCAGTTATTTCACTTTTTTGTTCACAGTACTGGTAAAACGTGCTATAATACAATTCATTATTTTATTTTATTTTTATTTTCACAGAATATGTAGCTACTTTTAATGTTTTCACTGGAAAAGGGGCTGTTTTATCGGATTTGAGTATCAATTTCATTGCAATAATGGATTGCCTCAGAAATAGTCTAAATCTCTTCAATAGAGTTCCACTTGAAATGACGTGGACTCACAAAGCTACAAAATTTCATTTGTTCTGTCTTATTTGCAAACAATGTCCTTTAATTAAATTTCCAAGTAAGGTTAGGATGTTTTGAAACAAGCATGCGTCTGAGAGGATGTGGAGTGGTTAATGGAATGGTTGCTCACGTTTATTACGGGTATGTCACATCCCATACAAATCCGACATCTGACTTCAACAGAGCACTGGAATGTGAACCTGCAGCCTTTTGAACAACAAAAAAAAAACGCAGATTTCCGTGACGCAGGTTTCTGCACCAGAATGAGACTGAAATAGTGTGGTGTAACTAATAATTGGTAAAGAAGTTTTAGCCCTGTTTCTGTTCTTGTATTTCAAATTACTTTTTCATTAATTCCACGTATATGCAGGATTTCAGCAGTACTTGTACGCCTTGCAAGATTTGAATACGACATGCTGTCATTTTCCAAGCCGTGTTTACTTCGTTCTTAATTCTGACTAGTGCTGTAAATCTGTCTGAAGGACTGGATTTTTGTGGCTTGCAACAACTTGCAGATTTCACTCACACACTATGTGTGTCTCGCTCCCACACTTACTTTCATGACAGTTGTGAAGGGTATCCATGGTAAATGGGCGGTCTTATGTGAACTTTGTCTTGAACACACAGGCCTGATAATTCATGTGACCTTAGACTAGAAAGGGATGAAAACAGCTCAGTGCAGTCAGACCATAAAACAGTTTCACATGAATAACAATGTTATCGTTTCATTTTCAGAGTCAGAAAATGGTTGGATTTCTATGTAGCACATTTGTTCTTTCAAAACTTTTAAAATATTCATAGTTATTTGCTAGTGATTTAAAGGTGGGGTAAGAGATTTCTGGTAGCCAATGTTGACACACGCCCCTTACTGCTGATTGGCTACAAGTTTGTTTTGCTATTCGGCCCGAATCAGTTTTCTAAAGTGTTTTTGGAAAATCGCTTACCCCACCTTTAATTTAATAATTCCGTTTTTAAATTTTTTTTTTTTATTTATTAGCATCATGTATAATATATCGGCCATCTTAGATAAGTAAATAAATAAATAAAGTATCACTAATCATGTTTAAAAGTTCACTGGAGCTTGATGCACATCAAATAAAATGGGGGCCCACCTGCTCCCCTGGTACACCTGAACAAAGACTCTCACTTTAAACAGAAACAGATTAAGACTGCTGAAAGGCAAAGAGGCCTTGGCATTGAGAGATCCTCAAGATCTTGATGGAATTCAGGCTCAATGAGGTGGGGCCAGGCCCCAAGTCACTCCAAAAACATGGAGTAGAGCTCCCAAAATGAGAGTGTCAGTGCAGTGCGTGTAACGGCATCAGAACTCCAGCTCCAGGCTTTAGCGTACGAGTAACTGTCTCTGTGCTTGCTCAGTTGTCTGTAATGGTGCAGGTTCCCATGCATTCAGATGGTAATGCTGGGACAGAATGGAGTTTGTGTCTTCTAGAGAGAGCCTTCCCTGTTGATACAGTGGGACAGAGCGATTCTACTCGGCTTTAGAGGAATGCACCGCCTGTGACCTTTGGTGTGTGTTTGTGTGTGGCAGTGAAGACGAGGAGTTTGGGAGGTAACAGGTGGGTGACGTCTTAGAGGCCCTGTTCTTTCTTTTAGCGCTGCTGAGTCGCTGACACAGACAAGCCTGAAGAGTCTTTTCTGCATAGATGAATTGAAATGTTCGGTATGAAATGCAAATCAGTGTCAGGTTCATGGATTAGGGTGTTTTTGAGAGGAAGTGTTGTGTGGCTGTGTACACTGCTTTACGCCTCTTGACTTTGTGTGTGAGCATCATGTTAAGTTTAGTTGTCCATGGTTGTACTAAGGTCTTTTCAGATTTAAGAGTAGTGGTTTATGGAGCATGAACATTGGTAGATTTATGATCATTTTTTTATTTGTTCCTGAGCCTTATTTTAACCATAAAATAGTTTATTGAAGCTTCATATACAGACAGTGGTGGACAAATTTATTAGAACACTAGTATTTTCACCAGCAAAAAATGGGCAAAGGCTGCTTTAAATGCAAAGGATGGTCACACCAAATGTTGATTTAATTTAGTTATTAGAAGTTAATTGAAAAAGAAAAACTACTTATGACATTATTTTTGACAGCATCCTCATTTTACAGCATTTTTACACAAGTGCCTAAAACTTTTAACAGTACTGCAGCTTTGCAGGTATGTTTCTTGAAGCATCTTGGAGACGTACCAAATTTCTTCTGCATTTAGTCTGTCTCAGTTTGCTCTGTTTCTTCATGTCATTCCAGACAGACTGGATGATGATGAGATCAGATCTCTATGTGGAGCACTAGCTGTTGTCAGACTCCTTGTGCAAACAAAAATCTCACTGGATTATTACAATTAATGGCAAAATGATTGTTTGGAAATGTAAACTGATGTTTCCTACTGACCCACTACAGCAAAAGAGAAATAACTGACTTAAAACCAGTTTTTAGCTGCTGAAAATACTAGCGTTCTAATCATTTTGGCCACCACTGTATTATTTGCCATATCATATAAAATTAGGTAATATTGTGTATGTCAAAATAATTTTAAAAGTTACAGCTTTGACAGCTGATAGTTGCTGCTTTCAAATGAAAAATGGAAAAAATATTGATTCAAATGTCATAAAAAAATTTTTTTTAATATCAAGATTTTTAACTATATTGCTATTGAATTAAAAGTCTTGTACAAGCATTATATCATCAGTTTATTTGATCAATTTAATGCATTCTTTGCTGAATATAATGATTAATTTCTTTTAAAGAAAAATTCAGTGACGCCAAACTTTTTAACAAGATTTTTATATATTTAAATGAAAGCTTTAAATTAGATTTTAAGTTAATAATCTTGTCACAATTTTGTCACACTGTGCACCATTTTTATATGTGGTTAAAAAGTAATTTAATTTGGAATTTATGTTGGGAAACTAGTTCAAAATTGTTTAGGGTACAGTGTTTTTATGACTTTTTTTTTGGCCATCCTTGGGTTTGCTATTGTGGGAACTATGTGAGCAACACATTGGCTGGAGCACGACCCTGGATACAGACCAAAAATAATGTCACAATCAATTATGTCCACAGAGACAGAAAGAGAAGCCTTTGTGTATGTGTGTGTGCTTAATCGAGATTACCCTCTCTGCCATTCATCAGACCATGGCACACATACAGAAGCCTATGAGCGCAGGAACACACAGTCTTGAAATTAAACCGTTCTAGTGCAGCAAGCTCCAGTTCCGTGCAACACTCAGTCTTTTTTCTGCTCTCTGTTTCGGTTTCTCTCCAACTCCCTGTTTCACTCATTTACAGACATTTACACCTTCGCACTTTTAACCTTTCCTCGTAAATCACCAAAAACCCACAGACCTGATTCATCTTGAGTTTTGGTTTTATTTATATGAAACCATGAACCACAAACATTAAAGGGGTCTGAGTAAATTTAGTTTAAATCCATATCGGTCATTTTTCAGTATGACAAAGAATCAACCATATCAAATCAACCAAATTTCAGAAACTTCCCTGGCTCAAATTTTGGGAAAAAATATTTATGACACTCAAACAGGTATGTCCTATACAATTGTTTTGATAGAGAGAAACAAGGTACATTTCTATTTTAAACATTATTTCTTCTTCAGACATTGTTCCTTAAATTAAATAAGTATCGGCTGTATACAAAGTAAACAACATTTGGTTTTTAACCACTAGAAAGGGGTAATATTCAAGAATCTGAATATGGAGGCCTCCATATCTCTAGGACTGAAGGATGTAAGGCCTTGAAAATTAAGATTCCAAAAGAAAATGTATTAAGAACTAGAATCTAAAATCTTATTGCGATATCTTTAACACTACTTGAGTTATAGGCACGCAAACTCTGGAAAAAGAATATTTATGGCACTCATGACAGATATGTTCAATGCAGTTGTTTTGAGAGAAGGAAACAAGATACATTTCTAGTTTCAACATTATTTGTTCTTCAGACATTCCTTTTTAAAAGAATAGAAGCATTACATTTTTGCAAAGTGACCCACATTTGGTTTTTGACCATTGAAAATGTGTACAATTTAATGATTTACTCCTGAAATTCCAGTATCTATCGAACCGAATAATATAGGGCCTTAAAATGAAGATGCCTAAAGGAAAGTTTGTGGAGACTCAATATCTAAAAGAGTATTAAGATATCTTTAATGCTTCTTGAGTTACAAGCCATGCCAACTTTGGAGGAAAAAACTTGAAAAGTGCTCTTTCCCCATTTCTGAATGGCCACCATTTGCACATAATGCAACAAAGATGGCTAAAGTCAACAGATTTTACTAATAGACCTACCCATCTCTGTGTAAAATTAATATTATGATGCTGCCATCTTTCTGAAGTCATTTTTACCCCCTTGTAATTTGGCTCTGAATCTCAGGTGAAAATTGACCCCCTCTACAAAATAATGGATTACTCCGTAAATAAATATTCACCTATGACATTTAATATTTTTGTCATCACTATACATGTTTATCTTTCTTCAGAAAAAAAATTTGCAAAATTAAAAAATTTAACCGGGGACCTCTGGTTGAGTTGACACGGAATGACCCAAGAGTAAAATAAATCTATGCTTTTCACAGTGGATTTCCTTCCCTGATCTTGTGGGGTCATTACCACCATAAATCCCCAATATTCATAATAGTTATGCATGATTGTTTTTCGATGCCTGATTCTTAGATTCAGTTTTGAAAATGGAGTCTTTTATTGAAGCGCTTTCTTTTTAGACTGTCTGAGCTCATGGATGAGCCCAAACCTCTGAGTTTCATGGATGATCCGAAACTCGAGACCATGTGAACGAATGAATGAATGTATTGTGAGAGAACTTGCTCTTTGAAGATTATTTTGTTCAGAACAATGAATACTCTAGGCCTGTTAACTAGATGTGGGTCACAACAGATTGTGTTATAATGGTAATGTGTGTCTATGTACTATGTACTGTATGTGAAGTAGAACAATTAGTACATGGATGAATGATGCTGCATAGACCAAACTTTTTTTTCATCTTTCATTAGTATGGGCCACACATGTTAATGGGCTGTGTACAAAGAAAATAACTGTAAATTAGAGGGTAGCTATAAATGACCTCCTGTTTTGTTTATTTACTTGTTGCCAACAGGTTTGACCATACAGAAGCCTAAAGCTATAGAGTGGATGCCAAAATTAACATTATTAGTAGTAGTTATTAATTGTTTTTAGTTAGTTATTTAATAATAATTGTTTAAAGGTTGTATTGTGCATGATTCATCGCATGATTGCTTTCATTATATCAACATTATATTACTTATTAAGTATTAATACACAGTTTCCCTCTCTCAGAACAGAGGCTCTGAAGATTTAATTCATGAACAGTTTCTGTTTTGCTGTAAGATTTCAGAGATCAAATGTGCAATGGAATTACAAGGCCTTTTGAGTTGCACTCAAATCTCTTATCAGTCTTTACCAAATCAGCAACATTAAAGATTTATTATAGCGTGATGTCAGTGTGAGTCACCACATCAGATGGCTAAGACGTCTTAAGCCAGAAACAAGCTAAATGAATCTCTTGTTCAGAGTTGAAACTCTGAAACTCCCACACGCATCACGATTATATACACTTACATATGCACCAATATCTTTGCGCCTTTCCTTTATTTTGAAACTTGTTGGCGTTTTCTATCATAGCCTTAACGGTCTTATCCAAATCCCAGCCTCACTTCAGATGCCTCCCCGTGCCTCCTGAGAGGGTCCATGTCTCACTGCGTGCTTTGACAGTCTTTTGTACTTCCATGAAGCACCATCTCAGGCAGCATTGTGGGAAGGCACCCATGCGTGAGAGCAGACCTCCCTCCCACACTCTCCTGCTCCAGACCCATCTGAGTGCCTGTTCTGACCGAAGAGGTCAAAGAGCAGTCAAACTAAACTCCAAACCATGACATCCTCTGGACAGCCAATGGCAACACGCAGGGCAAACTGCCTTCTCTTTCCCATTCTAAAGCCCCGTTCACACCGCCAGCGACTTTTTCGCTGTACGCCCACATTCCGTCGCCAACGGTCACTGTCGCTCGTGTCGCCGGAAGTCGCCAGCTCTCCATTGAAAATGAATGGGATTATGTCGCTCTGTCGCTGTGTCGCTGGCGGTGTGAACGGGGCTTAACTGGCAGCTTAATTCATGTTTCCCATGTTCTTCCTCATGTTTTATAAATGAGCGTAATCCATTTAGACTGGTGTGAAATCTTTTATTATGTCTGTACTGGCAGGATCAAAGTCAAATGGTGGTATCCATCCATCCATCTTTCTGTTGTTCTGTCTGTCTATCTATCTAACTATCTATCTATCTATCATTCTATCTATTGTTCTGTCTATCGTTCTATCTATCGTTCTATCTATTGTTCTATCTATCGTTCTCTGTCTGTCTGTGTATTTTGTTCATTCATTCGTTAGTTCTATTCATTAGTTTGTTCATTCTATCTGTCGTTTGTTCATTCATTCTATCTTTCGTTTATTTGGTTGTTTTGTCATATGTTCTGTCAGTTTGTCTGTTTATGTATCATTCTGTCTTTATCTATCTGTCTATCTATCCATCTATCTGTCTGTCTATCTCTTTTGTTTGTTCATCCATCCATCCATCTGTTGTTTGTTCATTCTTTCTTTCGTTTGTTCTTTTAGTCTGTCGATTTCTCTTGCTCTGTATATTGTTCTTTCTGTCTATATCTTTCATTCCTTGTCTATCTCTCTCTCTATCATTCTATGTATCATTCTATCTATCTGTATATCTCTGTCATATCTGTCATTCTGTCCATCATTCTACCTAGCTATCTATCATTCTATATATATATCTCTCATTATATCTGTCATTCTGTTGTTTTATCTAGAGGTAAAGGAATGATCTGAAAAGTGCGATGGACACATTTTAAAATGTGTCCATCGGCTTATGAATAATTATTTGCCAGTTTTCGCCCAGTAGTAACTGATTTGCTGAATTTTGTTTGACTGCAGCAGCCGCAAAGTTGTTTTATATATCATTAAACAACGTTTTATTTATGCTAATGTTGTTTTTCACACCATGTTTTATCAAAAACAATAGTGATCGTGTCAGACAAAGTTGTAAGTTGTTTGTGGTTGACTTGTGGTTGACACACTTTTCCATTGTCTCTCATTAGAGATGACCCTGCTTGCGTCCCAGCCTAAGTCTCTAGAATCATCCCCGGTGTCAGCAACCACCACTGAAGACCCCGAACAAAGGATGCTGGAGAAAAGGTCAAAGGTCATCGAGGAGCTTCTGCAGACAGAACACGACTACATCAAGGATCTTCAGATGTGTGTGAAGGAGATCATTCAACCTCTGCAGAAGAAACAGGCAAGAAACCTTCAACAAGCCTGAATTATGTATTTATGTAATGAGAACCATTCAAACTCTCATCTTAAATATGTCCTATAGGTCCAGAGTATTGATTTTGATGGTCTCTTTGGAAACATCAACTCTGTAATTGACCTTTCCCGTCGACTCTACAAGACCCTCCAGGATACTGACTCAATAGGTTAGAGCAAAAAAAATCCCTGAACTCACATTATAGATTCAGATCAGTATACATATTGGTGTTTTACCATATTCATTTTTATTCATCCAGGGCAGGTTTTCCTGGACTACAAAGGTGAATTGGAGGAGGTTTACAAGATCTATTGCCAAAATCATGACGACGCCATCTCTTTACTGGAGACCTATGAAAAGGATGAGAACATCCAGAAGCACGTATTGGAATGTCTAGAGAAGCTCAGGTAATTTTCACTGCTTTTTTTCATGAATCAGACACCTTCAGCTCATTGCATGGTGTGGTTACCACTACCAACGCATGTCCAGATCCAGTTAAGCATGCCAGTCATGATGTTTAACAGTGTGTAACTGTATGAGAAGAAGTTAAGTGGGACACTAATTGTGCGTTATTTAACGCTACACATGATTTGTCAGTTTTAATGGTATCTGGGATTGTCTGTCATGTGGTGTAGATGGAATTTTATAGTAGTACATCATCAACAGAAACAATGCTACAGGGTGTGCTGGCTTACTCGTGTTAGTCTTAGTGTCTCTGAACCAGTTTATTTTTTTTCTTCTAATTTGACTCATCTGATTAGACACAGGATGACTAAAGACATGTGTGGCATTCCAAAACAGGAAACATCGTTGCCCTTCTCCTTGTCTGGGTCTGAAGTTTTACTTATGATATTATAATATAACCTGATTAATATGCCAGGTGCCACATGGGATGTTCCCTATTTTATATAAAAGTACACTATTGTTCAAAAGTTTAGGGTCAATATGATTTTTTTTTTTTTGCTGTTAAAAAAAAAGAAAACCGTTTCAAATAAATGCTTCTTTTTTTTTAACGTTCTGCTGATCAAAGTATCCTGAAAAATGTATTATGGTGTCCACAAAAATACTAAGCAGCACAACTCTTTTCAACATTAATAATAATAAGAAATATTATTGAGCATCAAATCAGCATATGATAATTATTTCTGAAGGTTGATGTGACACTAAAGACTGGAATAATGGCTGCTGAAAATTCAGCTTTGCAATCACAGGAATCAATTTTTAAAATATAATTAAAACAATTGTTTTAAATTGTAATATTTCACAATATTACTGTTTTACTGTGTTTATGATCAAATAAATACAGCCTTGCTGAGCATAAGAGACTTCTTTTAAAAACATTGAAAAATCTTACCGACCCTAAACTTTTCAATGGTAGTCTATTTGCATAACAGTGAAGCTTTATGTCTTTCAGTTTTCAGATCTTTGTTATTGTGGATTAGTAATGCATGGCGGGAGAGGAATGTGCCTCACCTAGTTTCACCACTTTGTTGGTTTCACTGTTTCTGCAAACGTTTCCGGCCTGCTCCTCTAGTGTTATATCTTATTTGAACTTAAACACATTTTGCCTGTGGCAACCACATTTCTTGACTAGTTTCTTATTGTAAACATTTATACTGCCATCTACATCTTTTAAGCTAAGTCACTTCCTGTTAGTACAGAGTTTAGTTTGTTCTTGATATTTGCTTTAGCGCTTTACCAGATCAAGCAAAGAATACAAGGAAATATTTAGCAGATTTTCCCAGAAGTTCCAGAAATGTTTTTTAGTAGGGAGTGGGAACATGGAGCTGTTTGTCCTGAGTATTGAGACATTTGCTAAATGAATGGGCACTTTGCCAAGTCTACGGCTTAGTTTTATCCCAAATGACTGAATCCAGTCGACAAAATTGCTAACATGTTGATTCTCTGGCAGGATGTTACTGTAACGAAGCTAGCCATGAAAAAGAGGAATAAATCCTCTAAAAAGCTCTGTAAGAATAATGTCTGGTGTCTTTTATTACTTTTGAACTTCCACACTTGAGTGCACTAGACTCTGACTGACATTTCATTTTGGCTCTCAGTGGGAGATCAGAGAGGGGCCAGTGGAGGCCCCACAGAGGCTTACTGCTCGCCTAAAGCGGGTCACCCATGGCATGAGTTGCCCCAGCAACAGGCAGCTTATTAATCAAGTGTATGAATAGTTTTTCAGTTTCGCGTTTGTCGTCTTGCCCTTTTGCCCGCTGCATTCGTGTTCATTGCAGCATAATGGCAAGACATGACTTTTATTTTAAAAATAAGCTGTGTGAAACAAGGGCAATATATGTGATAAGCTCATTAGCTTCTTTCTAATAAGAGACAGAGGTGGTTTAACCCGACACTGTGTGTTTTGTTCCCTTTCTCTCCTCTCTCTCCTTCCTCTCCCCTGACAGAGGGATATACCGTGAGTGGTAAGTTTAACACAACTCTACAGCAACTGCATGTGAAGCACCTGACAGCATGCTGAACGTTTATTAACCTGCGTAACCCTTTTCTCCTTGTGTTTGTGTGTGACCAGGGGGCCTTGTTTGCTGTGTGTGTGCTGTGTTTTGTGATCATTTCTTTGTCAATTCTGAGTCATATTCTGACTTAAATTTGCACAAATGAGTAGGGATAGGTTTTGAATCAGATTTCCTGTGATTCGAGTATTCAGTTATAACACTCATTTTGCTTACTTGTTCTTGCATATAAAAAGAAAATCCCTTTGTTAATGCTGTAAATTGTGCAGGGAAGTGTTTCAGACTGATTGTTGTTTTGAACTATTTCACAAGTAATTTGATAATTTAATAATTAATAATAATTTATGCATTTAGCAGACGCTTTTATCCAAAGCGACTTATAGTGCATTCAGGCTATACATTTTTTACCAGTATGTGTGTTCCCTGGGAATCGAACTCACGGCCTCTTGCGCTGCTAACGCAATGCTCTACCACTGAGTCTGAAACCTTGTATTATGAGCACTCGTGTTTATGATATATCTTTTGTTGTGTTATTAATTTTTAAGTCACTTTGGATAAAAGCATCTGCTAAATGAATAAATGTAAATTTAATTTTTTTTCTGTAAATTTAACTACATTGGTAGTAGTGTATGTTTTTCATTCACTCAAAAGAACCAGTTCATAAGAGTCTTTTATTTGTGATTCAGACTATGCTGGTCGGTTGTAAGTATAAAAAAAACGAATCATTCAAATGAAGGAAATAATGATCTTTAAAATAGCATCATATGACCCCTTTAAGAGATTTTTTTTTTTACCCAGCCCTACAAGATTGCAAGTTGTGCAAAGCAGTCAGAATATGACCCCAGTGGGAAAATTGGCTCATATTTTAAACTGTTTTTGCATTTTTTTTTCTGGCAACTGATTTAATGCTTTGTGGTAGCATGTGAAACAGTTATTAACACACTCTCTGAGCCCAACAAAACAGCAGTGTTATTTGTCCAAGGGCAAAAATATGTAATTTAAACATACTCTAATTGCTACATGATGTTCAATCCAGATTCATTCGTTTTGAAATATCCTGTTCTGCAACATCCAAATCGTGCTTTAGCTCTGGATTTGGATCTCCTCTGTTTTCATCCCATCAGTCAGAAAGTGTGCACTCTTTGTTAGAATGTCTTAGTAGCCTACTGTGTCTACTGTAACCCTTTTTAAAGTGGTTGACAGTGAGCCAGTGGATAACTGATGGATGAAAACAACGTGTGTGTTCAGTGACCCCAGTCTGCTGTCAGAGGAGGGTGAAGAATGTTACCTTGATGAGCGTCTAAATCTCTTTTTTACTTTATCTCCCTCTCTCACCCTTTTGTTCTGTCACAGGGGAAAGACAAACTACATTAATCTGGGTTCCTTCTTGATAAAGCCGGTGCAGAGAGTGATGCGTTACCCCTTGCTCCTGATGGAGCTGCTTAACACTACTACTGAGTCACACCACGACAGGAAGCTGCTCGCCGAGGCAGTGATATCCATTAAAGAGATCAACGTCAATATCAATGAATACAAAAGGAGAAAGGATCTTGGTATGTGACTGTGTTTATCGTCTGTCTGTCTGTCTGTCTGTCTATTTTTCTATCTGTCTGTGGGATGGGATGTCTGCTATCTGGCTGTGAGTGTGATCCATAACTCAGCAGCACCGTCTGTTGTCTACAGTGGTGAAGTACCGCAAAGGCGATGAAGATAGACTCATTGACAAGATCTCAAAGCTGAGTATGCACTCCATCATCAAGAAGTCTAACAGAGTGAGCAGCCATTTAAAGCACCTGACTGGGATCTCACCTCAGGTACATTGGCACTGCTGTTAATGACACCATCATTTCTAGACTTTAGAGATTCAGTTGAGAATAGGTGTTAACCAAACTGCTCTTCGTTCCTTCTTAGATCAAAGATGAAGCTTTTGATGAAGCAGAGAAAAGATTCAGACTCCAGGAGCGACTCATCAAATCCTTCATCAGGGACATCTCCCTCTATCTGCAGCATATAAGGGTATTGAAACGATCTCTGAACACATTCTTTATTAATCTTCCCATATTTCGATTCAGTATATGAAGTAATTTTGCCTGACCCCTTTTTAAATCCAATAGGAATCAGCCTCAGTAAAAGTTCTGTCCGCCATCAGTTTCTGTGACATCTACACAGAACGTCAACAGCATATGGACCCTGAACGTTTTCAAAGAGCGCATCGATGCATCAGCGACAATCAGTTCACAGAGTTTGTGAGTACCAATATAACCTCACATTACCTTTCATAGTAAAAAACTTATTAAAGGGATAGTTCACCCAAAAATTCTGTCATTAATTACTCACCGACAAGTCGTTCCAAACCCATAAGACCTTCGTTCATCTTGGGAACACAAATTAAGATATTTTTGATGAATTCCGAGAGCTTTCTGAACCTGCATAGACAGTAGGGCTGGGTGGTATATCGAGTTTGTACGATATATCGATATTTTCTTTATAAGCGATTTGATATGAGGCAATACCGTTTATATCGATATACAATAGTTTGATACGAGCGCATCTGAAAATATAGCGGAGGAAACAGACTGAGCTGCTGTGGAGAAAGTGCATAATCCAATTTGTTCTAAACATGTGACAAGCTTCATATTAAGGCCTTTAAAAATTGGTAAGACATCGTTTATAGTTTCATTTCGGCTCAGCCCGTCATATGCTCTGACAGAAAGGCTGCATGTGCCGCTGAAAGAGACACTAGGCTACTCGCGCTGTTTAATGTGTTTGAGATGTGCTGTCTACCTGAATGCATAACTTACATTTCACAGGTATATTCTCCATCTGTAAATGTTAGAAAGCCATGGAAATATGTCCATTTGTCTGTCAGAAGTGCATGAGCCTTCTGCTTTGGGATTCT
The DNA here is from genome assembly GCF_001515625.1 of Sinocyclocheilus rhinocerous. NCBI lineage: Eukaryota > Metazoa > Chordata > Actinopteri > Cypriniformes > Cyprinidae > Sinocyclocheilus > Sinocyclocheilus rhinocerous. The sequence continues at coordinate 3,087,358 of NW_015642053.1, read as the reverse complement.
CCCCTAAACTTCACAGATTTCAGTGAACGAGCGCCGCCGCGCGCTTTCACACCAAACAGACTGAGCTCAATTAAATAGGAGCGCAATAATTCTGACTAAAATATATATTTCGCTGAAATATTTGTAGTTGGACAATAAATGTGACATGTAGAATTTTAAACCTACAAGTAAGTCTATTTTTATGATAGC
>NW_015642053.1:3082660-3085875 GCF_001515625.1 Sinocyclocheilus rhinocerous | reverse complement strand
CCCTAAACTTCCTAAACTTCACAGATTTCAGTGAACGAGCGCCGCCGCGCGCTTTCACACCAAACAGACTTAAATAGGAGAAATAGGAGCGCAATAATTCTGACTAAAATATAAATTTTGCTGAAATATTTGTAGTTGGACAATAAATGTGACATGTAGATATTTTTATGATAGCACTGACTGTAAAGTGACTGTAATGGGCTAATCAAAACAGCCTAACACAACTCTGTGCTTTTGTTCTCATTTATTTTCATTTTTAGTTTAGTGAATTTAACTTCCGCTTTAAAAGCCTTATTTTTGTTTTTAGATTGCAATGTTACAATGTTAGAATGAAATGTGATTTTAACCCTTTTTTGCTCATAATAATATGTGTATATAAAGGCTTACATGATTACATTCACTTTATGTTAAAACTTTGTTTTCATAGCCTTTAATATGTATTGTTTTGTTGGACAACATTGGGAGGTAAGTGAAATATATATATTAAATACAGATTTTTTTAATCCAAATACAAAAACGAAAATAGCGAGATATATACCGTATATCGCATATCGGCCAAAAAATACCGAGATATGAATTTTTGCCCATATTGCCCAGCCCTAATAGACAGCAATGCAACTGACACGTTCAAGGCCCAGAAAGGTAGTAAGGACATCGTTAAAATAGTCCATGTGACATCAGTGGATCAACCTCTCGTGAACGCGTGTTGAAGGCTGACACAAAAGAGAAGAAATTGTTGAATGAAGTCATTATTTTTGTTTTTTTGCACACAAAAGGTATTCTCGTAGCTTCATTGAATTACGGTTGATCCACTGATGTCACATGGACTATTTTAATGATATCTTTACTACCTTTCTGGGCCTTGAACATGGTAGTTCAGTTGCTGTCTATGCAGGTTCAGAAAGCTCTCGGATTTCATCAAAAATATCTTCGTTTGTGTTCCGAAGAAAATGAACAAAGTTCTTACGGCTTTAAAACGACATGAGGGGGAGTAATTAATGACAGAATTTTCATTTTTGGGTGAACTATCAATTTAAGCAGCAATCAGTCATTTTTAGTGGTCACTAGTAACATTGGTTAATTGTGTTTTCAAACACACTTCTAAGCGAATAGACTTACTTTGGGTGTATGACAAAACGGGCCAAATAGAGAGACAGATATCACTGAGAAAGGCTCTTTTGACTTGGGGCAGTAAGCAACCATACATACATACATTTTGTTTTGTTTTTCTAGTAGTTATTTCACTTATTGTATTTTTTAACCATTCAGTATTAATTTGAATTAAGCACATGATACTGGCATGAAATATGTCTCAAATCTTTCTAAATGCATGTCTGCATGTCTCTCTTCGAGCAGAAGGAGAGGACAGAAGCCCTAGTCATCACTCCCCTCACCCAGCTGCTCAATATGTTCGCCGGTCCTCACAAACTGATCCAGAAACGTAGAGACAAGCTGCTGGACTACGACAACTGTAAGGAGCGTGCAGAGAGGCTGAAGGACAAGCGCGTGCAGGAGGAGCTGCAGACGGCGAGAAATAACTATGAAGCTCTGAACGCCCAGCTGCTGGATGAGCTGCCCAAGTTCCACCGCGCAGCCGAAGATCTGTTCACCAGCTGCGTGAGGGGCTTCACCCAGGCCCAGAGAGATTTCATTGCACTCACGCTGGGAGAGCTCACTCCACTGCTGCAGGTGAGGACATAGCTTTATCATGCTCTGTAACATTCCTGTGAGGTCTTCGGCCTTCTTAATTCTTTTAAACTTAATGTTATGTGTTTACATCTGTCTAGCTGTCTGGTTTGGGTGGTACAGAAGGAAATCTGGTGTCCTTGTTCCAAGAGGAGCACACTCGCGTGTTGGATTTACTTCAGAGCTTCAGTTTCTTTCCTGATAATCTTCCTACAACAACTGTACGCAAGCCTTTTGACAGGAAGACTCTGGAGAAACAGAACTCAAAGAAACAACAAGGCCCTGTGAGTTTTCCTAATGCAGCCTGATCCGAAACAGACAGGTCTTCTTAACAGTGTTATCTAAAACGGTAAAAAAGCATTTTCATTAACTGAAGTAAAGCTAAACTAAAAGTATTAGATTAAAACTGGAACGAAGATTAGAAATATTGCCTTGGCAACTAACTGAAATAAAATAAGTTTAAGCTGAAGTACTAAAATGACGATAAATATTAGATGAAAAACATAAGCTTAAAAAATGTAAACGAAAATTAGAAATATTGCCTTGGCAGCTAATTGAAATGACATAAGTTTAGGTTAAAGTACTAAATTACTAAAACTGAAATAAAAATCAATTAAACTTAAATAGAAATATTTAAAAAACACTAACAAATATGACAAAAGCACATGAAATTATTAAAACAAAAACAAGTTAAAATGAAAACTGAAAATATAAAAATAAAAGGTAATTCAAAATATTAATAAACTCTAATAGTATATAAATAATACTAACACGGTTTCTTTGCAATAACGGTAATTAGTTTTAAATCTCCTTAATCTTAAACAAGCAAGATTAAAAACAGCTTAAACCAAGGTGGATAGCTGATCAGGAAAGTTTTTAAGCAGTTTTGGACTAGGGATGTTCATTTTAACCGGTTAACCGTTAACCGACCGTAAGGATTTTAACCGATTAATACAATCAGTTAAACAGTTTAACAAGTCATTTATTTATTTATTTTTTTCAGTAATTTATAAAAATATTTAAAAAGGTTTGCTGCATGGTTAAAATAGGCTACGCGTATAAAAAAAATGTTTTTTAGAGAACAAAAAAACATAAGTTGCGTATAAGTCGCATTTTATTATTTCATTCAGAAATGTTTACAAACATTATAATAAACACTGTAAACATAGCTAGGCTATTTTAGTTCCCCTCACTCCACAACAAATCCTTTCAATTAACAGTAATTAGAAAAGAACAAGAATTACAAATATAAGAAGCTATAGCAATATAAACAACAAGCCAAAACGAATTAATTTAAGCTAAAACGAAATTGAAACCAGTGTTGGGTCTCTCATTCGACACAAAATCAAATGTTTCCATATTTGCGATGTATTTGAATGGCAAATTATTATTTATTATGTAGCCTACTTCACTCGCGTTCCAATATCCACGTAAAGCTAAATGTTTTGCATAACATCACGGCGGTACAGTGATAACGCTTAACGGCACAGATTTTACTACATATTTAAACTGAGCAGTGTGTTTTTTTT
>NW_015642053.1:3049176-3074501 GCF_001515625.1 Sinocyclocheilus rhinocerous | reverse complement strand
GGCACAGATTTTACTACATATTTTTTTACTAAATATTTTTTTTTTTCCATATGTTTGACTGACTGTATGTTTTATTATGATAATGAACAGGCTGTATTGTCAAGGTAGCAATGCTTAACTGTGTGCGTGCATGCAGCGCCGGCGCAATCACTTGAATGTTTTCCTTCTAACAGTGGAAGCAACTACTCCTTTTAGTCCTAAAGATAATCGGAATTGTAAAAGGTTTGCCTTTATTTGTGTACATTCACAATAAAAACGAATCTTTGTGCTTTTGTAAAGTAACTTAAGCCTAAAGAAAAATAGGATGCCGCTTTCTGCCATCTGGTTTCCTTTTGCGCAGCACAAAAATGAACCGAAACTCTGCATACTAGACTACTTTTTGCACAGTTTTTCTTTCATTTTCTTAATTTATTATTTAAGTAAAAATATATTTCTCGTATAGGCCTATTTATTCGTTCTAGTCAGTCAGAACTCCAGACTATCAAGTCACTGTAGGCTGGTTTAAACTGATGTTTTTCAGCAGCACAGTCAACCATGGTGATAAAAGACAGATTTCTGTCCATTATTCATTTTCCTCTTTTTCTGTTCCTCATTTCTGTCTGATTTTGCAGCCAAACTATGTGCTACAGACGGATGAGCACCGAGCGGGGCTTCTGGCAAGATATGGCCCAGAGAAACTCTACCAAGCTGAAAGAAATTTTAACGCAGCACAGGACTTGGACGTGTCCGTACTGGAGGGAGACATAGTGGGTGTCATCAAGCAGCAAGATCCCATGGGCAGCCAGAACCGCTGGCTAATAGACAATGGAGGTTTGAATCGCATTATCTGTGTGTGATACATGTGTCAGCATTTCCTAAAATACATTTGGCTCAAACACACTCTTTTTTTGTTTGTTTTCCCTCTAGTTACAAAGGGCTTTGTGTATAGCTCCTTCTTAAAGCCCTACAATCCACGCAGGAGTCAGTCGGATGTTTCCATTGAGAGCCAATCATCAAATGAGTCAGGCTACGGTGGCTCCTCTCCCATGTTCTCACGGCAGAATAGTAACAGCACTCTGACTTTCAACCAGGAGACATCGACTATCAGCTTCACAACGGCGATGCCTCCACACACTCGCACAAATCAAGAGACCACTCTGAGAAAAAACAGAGAGGCTTCTTCAACCAACAGTCAGAGGGATTCCCTCGACCCCACCTTCAGAAGCTCGCCCAGTAATAAAGAACTGCCTGAGACAGCCTGTCGAAATAACCGGGAACACTCAGAGCCCTCCTACCGAAATTCCACCGATCACAGAGACTCTTTAGACCCTGATAAAAACACTCCTACCAATCACAGAGACCCTTCAGACTTCTCTGAGACAGATTCTTGTCCCTCCAGTAAGAACTCCAGGTATGAACCATCTTCGAGGTACCACGACTCGCGTGATGGTTACAGCTCACAGCAGAGACAAAATGGAGACCATTCGATACAGCAGAGAAGGCCACAGTACAGTCCTGAGGAGTATATAGATCCAGAGCCTGAACCTGAGATAGATGGACACCAGGTATGTGGTGAACTAAATCACTCCAGAATTCAGTGATTGCATACTTCAATCACAACCCATTTTACTTTCCAAATGTGACCAATTTTATAGTGAAACAAATGAGAATATGACATGTTAATTAACAATTTTGTATACACATTGCATAAATAAAAAAATAATTAAAATGCAATTACAAAATGAAATATAATTTGTAATAAATATAATGTATAATAAAACAAATAAACTGTATCACTCAATATCTTTGATTTACTCATTAATAGGTTCGGTTTTGTCTTGTCATGTTGAAAATCTTCTTATTACCGGTAGTTATTATTAGTTAGAAGTTATTACACCATTTGATCTTTAAAAAATTGTGTATAAATTAATAATATAACTGTATAGTAATTTGGAAATTAAATAATTTGAAATAATGATTTTAAATAATTTTATATAATTTTAAAAATAAATGATTTGTAATAAATATAATTTATATGTAACAAAATAATTAAACCACATTATAATATTAATATACAATAAAATAACTGAACAGGTTTTACTTCTCGTCAATGATTATTCATATTCATTTATCTACTTTATATTTTCTTTCAGATATATTACGCTCTTTACTCCTTCAGTGCACGGTGTGCAAATGAGCTCAGCATTTCAGCCAATCAGCGAGTCCGAATCCTTGAGTTCCAGGACATGAATGGCAACCAGGAGTGGTGGCTGGGGGAGGCAGGAGGAAGGAGGGGTTATGTCCCATCCAACTACATCCGCAAATCTGAGTACACATGAGCTGCACATTTGAACTAGAACAATCCCCTACTACCCCAGACCACTACAGGCAAACTCATTACAGGGAGAACACTACAAAAGGACGTTTTTGTGCCTTAACTATAGAGGCGATGCACTGATGTGGTGAAATGGTCATTGCTACTGATGGAAAAAAATAATACCCTCCATATTGACTACAGTCAATGAATGTAACTCCTGACTCCTAGTGGTCATAGAGGATGGTGCAGGTGGAATTTGAAATAATGAACTAATTTGGACTGTGAGGCGGTTTGGTTTTGGATTCAATGATCTGACATGTTCTGCTGTTCTTGGATACTCCATTTATAGTGTTAGCGCTTAATTGCTCCGTCGAGAGCATAGATCTCTTTTGATGTGTAGGAGTAGAGTGGAGGACTTGTATTGGGCATGTGCGATTCACACTAATGGGATTGGTATTCCAGGACTAGCATGATAGTGATGCCCATAAATAAGAGTGCAAGAGAGTGAATGAGTGTTTGTTTGTGTGCCAGTGAGTGTGTAGAGTGTTTTGAGATGTTGCCTCCCTTCATCTGACAATCATAGTATACCTAGAGAGAGAAAATAAAAGATTCCGCTGGGTTTCAGTGAAGGCGAACAAAATATATATGAAGTGTTTGGATTTATTCCCCATTATGTTGCTCAGATGATAACATAATTACCACTGGTGACCATATCATATTCCTGAAAATATGAATGAAATGCAAGAGACACTTTTTTAAGGTACAGTGTTTTTAACGTTTTTACTTTTTGATAGCATTAAGTTTGCCACTTGTACTTGAATGCATTTACAAGTTAATACTGACATGTTTTGAGCAGTTGTGAGTTCAAGGCACCTGTGAGATCATTTGATGTGATGCGCCAACAGATGAACTCTGAATATTTATCTCTCATGCTGTATATACTGAGAATGAACTTCTGCACTCCAGTGTCAACTGATCCAGTCATCTATTACTTTTTCTTCCAGAATATGCTGTCTCTCCTCAGATGCTGGATGCTAACGTTTTCTTAATCTCTCAGAAGCATTGTATGCCTGGTAATGTCTATGAGAACAGAATGGATGATTCCATGATGCGTGCTGGATATATGCAGGGAAAGACTGACTCTTGTCAGGTGTGTTCCAGCGTCAAATTAAGTTCTATTAAAATACAGAAAACAAATTCTTATTAAAAAGCTCATTACTTTTTGACTTGTGTTTTAAGACTATAGTAACATTTTCAAAGTCAATAAGTTGTCTGTTTGTACACATATCCAAGTAAAAATGTTTGGAGGTCTAAATGACAAATTTAATCTGGAAAACTTCATATTTTAAATTTCACCAAGAGCCACTGAGTGTGAATCCATGAAGAAGATCACACATGTACCAATACTTTGCGTATCGTGCAATTTATTTCCAGTTGAGGAAGCTTTAATTTGCTTCTTTACACCAAACATAAGAGACATTGACAAACTAGTAAAATAAAAAAAATGGGTATACATCAAATCAGCCATACTCGGAGAAAGAAAACCTTTATTATCATTCACATGGAAATTACGACTAAGTGAGCATGTCACAAATTATAGAACTTCCGGAGATGTGAAATAAGCTCAGATATCTGCCTTATAGGTATTCACAAAAGGACTTTCTGCAAAAAGAATATATGCTGCAGCCAAATTTTAAAGAATCAAATCAAGGCGTTACACAGGAGCAATCAGGAGAATACTGGAAACAGCCAAGCACTCTGCACCGCAACACGCCACCTTAACAGCTAACCAGCAAAACTCAACTGCTACGCAACTGCGCCTAGTGCATAGAAAATACACAAGAGAGAATATTAGAATCATGTTGTTGTGAAATTTTCCATTTAAACCATAACACCTGCTCGGTTAGCAATCTTTATGATGTCACGGTTTTACATAGCAAGATTTTTTTAGTGGCCAAATTTCAGTCTCTACCCAGTCCTTTAAGGTCAAAGAAATATTCACAACATCCAAAATTGTCCATTAATAAATTTATTACAAACAAAAAACTGATTAAAATGAACTTACTTTAGTCTGGGAGAAAAGAAAAAAAAAGCCAAACTACCAAGAATGAAGAGAAGTGATTTCACTTAGTAGCCCAATTTAGGCATAAAGATCATTTAATATCACATGGAATTCAAATGTATGATACAAAAACAATTGTGGGCAACAGAAAAGAAAAAAAGAAAAAAAAATTCATCATTTAAAAGATTGACCAAATTACAATAACCTTTCGGTCTGATACATGGATAATTTGGGTATCCTTAGACGGACATCTGTTCGATGCGATCCTCGAAGATTCAACCAGCTGACATCTAGAAGAAAAGAAGAATTAAGTTAGTTCCAAAGAGCAAAACGGAGGTGGTTCTACAGTAGTCGTCATAAAACGAGGCATTGCATATTACGCAACGCTCGATAGCTGGTCCTCAGTTATACAGAACAAACAGGCACTCTTTCCACACATAACGAGAAACTAGCCATATTTAAATTTATTCTATGGACCTCATTTTTGTTCTGCAAGATACCTCATGTACCTGATGTTTGTTCTGCAAGAAACCTCATGGATAGAGAGCCAACAAACCTGAGGGTGAAATTAATTTCTCATAGCCACTTTAAGTGTCGGCAAGCTGAGGTATAATTTATTGGCAGCCAACCAAGCTAGCCAATTATTAAACTAACAAATTCCTTGAAGTACTAAATTACAAGTCTGATTAAAATCAGACACCCAGCAGCCTGACAGCTTAAACTAGCTCTGAGAACACACCCCACATCCATCCCGCTTTTGCCTATGCCACGATAGACATGAGTTTGTGACAAGGATGATGAAAAGGTCTCAGTCCATTGTCCTGCAGACGTACCTCAACACCACCTCAACACTCAATGTTACCGACCTGCTCCATAGCAACCACCAATCAGCAGCAGGCAGCCAATGGTCGGATCACACACTAACTGCTCTCAAACTGCCCCAAACTCCTCTTTTGCAAACAGGAATCAGCAGCTTGGAGGAAAAAATTCCACATTTAGATGAAATCAATGGATTTTGGCTGGTACACGTTTCAAAACAAATACTTACGGTATCATACCCACGCCAGCTCCAAATCAAATATCCATTGTGAGGTTTAGGATGTGAATTAAAAATAAACCCTTAAATCATGCAGAAACGGAGATACCAGACAAATGCTGCGAATAACAGCTCCAAACTAAATTTGGGTAAAACCTGAAACCTTTAAGATGATGCATCTAACCACATCTGCAGATGTCTTGAAGGACTTGGGGAAAGAGAAAAGTAGAGAGGCGAAACTGAGGTTTAGGATGTGAATTAAAAATAAACCCTTAAATCATGCAGAAACTGAGATACCAGACAAATGCTGCGAATAACAGCTCCAAACTAAATTTGGGTAAAACCTGAAACCTCCTTTAAGATGATGCATCTACCACATCTGCAGATGTCTTGAAGGACTTGGGGAAAGAGAAAAGTAGAGAGGCGAAACCAAATTTTAAGCAGCCATTTTAAGAGATCAGTGAGCTATGCATGCCTTCAATTTACCCCACTTCAAGCATGAGTTATATTGGGGTGACTAGATTCAGCAGTGGCTCCAGTATCCTCTGGAGATTTGGGTCTGCTTCTCGATCTGGATCGTGATTTGGATCCTTTGTTGGATCTAGTAGGAGTATGGCTCCTGGAGCGAGACTTGGACTTAGACCTCGAATGGGACCTGGAAGCCGATTTGGACTTGCTTCTGCGTGGTGTGCGGGTTTTGGAGCGGGAACGGGACCTAGATCGGGAGTAGGACCTGGATCGGCTGTAGCGGGACCTGCTACGGGAACGGCTCCTGCTCCTGGACCTAGACCTGCTGTGCTTCTTGCGCCGAGGACTACGGCTAAAAACATATCAAATTAACAAATTAGTATGAGGATTGTTTGCAGAGTGAAAAACAGCAGCTGGTGTACAGTATTACAAAACATTAAAACATTAGAATTAAAAGGCGAGTAACTTGTACACATTTAATTGTGAATACACAAGAACGTGCCTATTTGCATGTACATCACTTACAAAAATTACCAAGGTTTATTGTCTTAACCAAAATCAGTAATTCAAGTATAACGTTAATTACCACACGTTACCGCATTCAAACCACAAGAATCGTTTTTTCCTAATAATTAGATTCAAGGCGTTTAAAGCCAATTAAAAGTCAAGTTACCTCAACGTAGTCTCAACTTATTAAAAATGTCTGTTATATTAAAGAACAAATGTGCTGTAACAAAACCGCTCGGAATGGGTTTTGTTTTCAAACTGCTAGCTTACAACCGATTCAAAAGAACCGACTGATCACTTATCACAAAGTTGAGCAATTGTTTGGTACTGCGCCACAAAAACGACAGAACGATACCATACCAATACTATAAAAAAGGAAACGATTTAAATGTATTTAATTTAACTCAATGAATTTAGCTGCTTAGTGATAAAACAAATCACATTTATGAGCAAAACAAGGATTAACGTCATAACACATTGTGTTGAGGCCTGAGGCCTAAGGCCTCAAATTTAAGGGCCGCAGATGTGATCTTTGAACATGAACGGTAACTTAGTGGTTTAAAACGAAAATATTAAAACAAAAGACTGTATGTGGGCCTTACCTTCGGCTTCTCCGTCCATGTCCCCCGTACCTCCTCGGCGGGCCTCCGCGGCGGCTGTAATGCGAATCTGGCGGGCGCCCGTATCGCGCCATCTGCACGCGCAGTTCGCGCCCGTCCAGCAGCGCGCCGTCCATGGCGTCCATTGCATCTTCCGCGTCTCGCTTATCATGAAAACGGACGAAGGCGAACCCGCGGCTCTCTTTTGTGTACCGGTCTCTCGGGATGTAGACGTCCCCGACCCGGCCGTACTTTTCGAAAACCCGCCGAAGCGTTTCAGGAGACGTGCGGTACGTCAGATTGTCGACTTTTAAAGATGTCATGCCCTCGACGTCGGGTGGAGGTCTGCCGTAACTCATCTTGAATTACTAACCCTACTGCAGTACGTTATGCGAAAAATAAAAGAGCTACTAGCGAGATTTTCAGGAAAAATAGCTAACCATTCGGGAGAGTCCAAAGAAACACGCCGAGAGCAGATCACTCTCTAAAATGGCGGTAACCGGATGTCCGCGATTTGGTGGAGTTTGGCTTTTATTTTTATTTTTGCAAGGAGAGCACATACTGCCACTTCTGGTATTTCAGTGACACTACAGGTTATCTGATCTCACAATCTTCTCTTGACTGGGAACAAAGACCTGCAAATTTAGCACGAGTTTGTACAAAATGTAGGCTACCCTAATAAACAAGATCATTTATTTGACGCCGCCATACACAATTGGTATGTAGTGCATTTATCTAATTTAATTCAAATTTCCCAAATTGAAGTCAGCAGCCCAGAGTAACAAACGGTGGTTTCCTAAACAAGTAGTGAGATCCATGGACAAGTTTAGGGGGAAACTGTGTAGCCTATAAAACAGTAATAAATAAATAATAAAATCAAAAATAAAACTTAACCTTAACCTGTTAAAATTAACCCAGATTAAAATAAATAAGTAAATAAATGAGTAAATATATAATAAACCAGTACTAACTATAATGATGTAATAGGAACTTAATATTTTAGACATAGTTAAAAATTTAATTTTTCACAGTAAATTGAGTGTTTAGGCCTATACAAGAAACTATGCCTTTTACATTTTAGAATGGGGGTCCCTCATGTGAAAATTATCATATTTGCGGATCTGTGGCATCTACAAATGAGCAGGGTTTATTGAATAATTTTAGTTGTGTATGTTTCAGTGTTAAGACTTTGTCTAATCAGCACAAATACAAGTGTTCCAAATGACATCACAATGAAACTGTGATATTGTGAACACACACACACACACACACACACAAAACAAAATTCCATGAAACCCCACAATCATAAGATTAAGAGCACAGAACATAAGTTATCAATAAATAGCCTAAATAAATAAATAAAATGGTTTAATTGATTAAGTGATAGCTGGTATAAACTATCAAATGATAAATAACATGAATAATTTATAGAAACTATATAACTATAAAACTATAGAAAATCAAATAGCACAGTTGCTCTCTTGAAGCAATACACGGGTTGCTCCTGAACTAACGGCTGCTGTAAGTTGTCTGTGAAATTTATTTTATACAATTGCTAATAATTTAAATAATAATGATACATTTCAATTTCAATTGAAACAGAGCTGACACAAGGGCCACTAAATAAACACCAGTTGAGGTTCCCTTACTGCACTGCAGTGAATCACTTCCAAAAATTCGGGGAAGGCCACGTTTGGCGAGGCAGGATGTGTTTGTACTGCGCAAAACCTCAAGTCTAGATTTAAGCCTGACGTCAGGGGTGGCCAATAGCGCTTCTGAGGACAGTGAAACAGCACTGATCATTGAGCCACAAATCTCACTAGCTGAAATGATTTTTTTATTATTGAGAAATAATGTATACTTCCAGCAGGGGGCGCCAGGCGGCTCAGAGAGCTTAATACTCCACTGAGCTACATTCAGATCTCAGAATGCTTTTTTTTTTTATTTTTTACTGAAGACCTCTCTATACTTAACCTATAACCTTTTAAATGTATTAATCACAATGATTGATATATGACATATACATTCAAATCCGTCAAACCAATCTCTGTAAAACGATTTTTAAAAATCCTTATATTCTACCCGCAAACGACTGTGATTGGTCTATCCTTAACAGCGCAAAGAAAAGTAACAGGTAACACGTGCATATGCTACTGTCTCAGCCGTCTTTCTGTTGACAGAAAATTACAGAAAAAGTGAGTGGAAGTGATAATGATCAATTATTAATAGGAATGTTTCATATATACATAAAAGGAAACTTAAGTTATAACAGTTATATTTAGTGAAATATGGTTCATTATAGCTATAGGAAGTGTTGGGAAGTAAGTAGTTACATCAAAGACTGTAGAAATTGGTTACATGTAGGCCTAACTAAATTACGTAATTTAATTACAAAGTAAATTTAATTGTAATTAGTTACAGTTACTGAGAATTTTTTTTAATTAAATTACAGTTACTTATGAAAATGTTAAAGATTACAAAGGGGGTTACATCTATTTTATTTTATTTTTACACACACCCACATACAGATTGAATTGATTTCTTTCATAAATTGCATTGACTGCTCTGTTTCAGCAGTTTATGACACAGAATAGGACATATGCTTATTTGATAACTGGTTTATTTCCTATTTGGGTGTATGTAGTACATTTGTAGTGTAGTACATATGTAATTTTTTATTTTTTATTTTTTCCAAGCCATTGTTATATGCCAGTGTTTTCTGTCATAACTGTGCATGGATCTGATTTCAAAAACAGTATCATAGCTACTACACTATTTCTTTTTATTTAAATCTGTTTTAAATCTGTATTTAACATCAGAATGATCTCAAGTCTGATTTTGTGGTGGTTGTGCTTTAAAATTAAATTACGGTATTATAATCTTAATTCAAGCGATGAAGGATTTCGAAAATGACAGTAAAAATGATCAGTGTTGAGTACTACTGTAAGGTTAACCCTGCCTGGTTTACATGTTTGAAAATGATTAACAGTTGAAATCATTAGAAATTTAGAGAAGTAATCAAAAAGTAATTAAATGTAATAAGTTATGCCACATTACTTTAATAAAGTAATTGAAATAGCTACACTACTTATTACATTTTAGATTGTAATCTGTAACACATTACATTTCCAAAGTAACATTTCCAACATCCTGTGAAAGAGCATTTCTCCTGATGTTATATATGCATATAATTATATATTAATAAGAGGCAACATCCGGGCCTCTAAGCCCCGCCCATTTACAGAGAATGGTTAAAGTCCACTGCAGCTCTACCCTTATTCTGTTTCTGCATCCCATCGCTCAAGCGCTCGGAGAACAGAGGATACAGGGATGATGATGATAAACATACCGAGAAACTGTGTCATATAGAGAGCACCTCACTGCGCTTTGCAACTTAGCCAAGGATGCCGACCACGGAGGCAGGAACAGCCTTATAATAGGGCTTCAGTCTGCAGGACGCAAAGAGCAGCTTGTGTCTGCAGACAAAACAACGAGGGACTCTGTGCGAAGCTTACAGGGCATTAAGAGCACCAACTAATCCTGTGCATGGCAAAAAATATAAAAGCGAAGAGTAAAAAAACGGGCTTTTGCGTGAAGAAGGAGATGTTCGGACTAAAGAAGTCGCAGCAGCAGTAGGATTGCAATCATTCAGTGTTATTTCAGTTTTTAGCTATTGGAAATGGGAGCTTTGACAAGCCGTCAGAATGCAGGAGTGGAGGAGGTCGATATACCATCCAATTCTGTTTACAGATACCCACCCAAATCCGGTAAGAAAATTATATATTATTATATAGTATATTAATATTTCGTATTTTTATTATAATAAAATATTGTTCTTGTTCCTTTTATATTATATAATATTATAATATTATATTATATTAACAAAAGTCTATCTAAAGAAATAAACTGGCCCAGATAAACACAAGCTTGTTCAGACTGTATACGTTATAATTTTGGGGGCAAATTGTGTAAAAATGGGCATTTACAGTAAAATTGGCTTGTACAATTTAGTTAAATATTTGTCTTGCTTCTTCTTGTAATTGAAATTGAGAGGGTCCTTGTGTTCATTTGAACTCCAGAGGGCCTGAGCCACCACCCGCTGTTTCTTGGTCAGCAAGTCTGTCTCTGAAAGGCAGAGTAGGCCCATAGATGCTTGTCTTTATATTGATATGGGGCTCATCATTCCAGTGGTGCTGTGTCTACAGTCTACCGAAATGTATTTGATGATTTTGCACTCAGCATTAAACTGATCTGATATAAGTGTGTCCACTGTATGTAAATGGAATGTATTGTGACTATGTGGTTTACATGGATTATGCTAGATTAATATATTAATTTACTATATGTTAATTTTTAGATAACAGTATACGTGTATGTTTAGAAAATGCAACACTCATCACGTTAGTTTTAGAATGATTGTTTTACAAATCTTTGGAAATTTGAGAAGATGAGAAGATGTCAGTTTGTTAACCACAAGTCACCAGATGCTCTATATGTGCAGCTTGGGACTTGTGCCTGATTCTTGCTACCTTCTGCTCCAGTTTCAAGCTTGTTCATCTATCTACCCTTGTATCTTCCCATGGCGGTTGCTATCCTCTGTCTGCCCTTGAACTTGTCTTTCTTTAATCTATTTGTTCTCCAGTCTGCTATATCTGTCTTCATTTTCATTTTGAAACCTTTTACTTGTCTTGTGCCCAAACATCACTTTGGGGGAATGGAGGTTTTTGCATCTATATATTTCATACACAATTTAATAGTCAGCCTGTTTCTAAAAATTTAAATATGTATCTTTTACATAAAAGAACTGGCCTATTTCTGCCTGATCTGATGATAAAATGCCTTGGTGTTGGTGTAATACAATGTAGCCAGTTGAAATAATGAAATAAATTTTTTTTTTAACTTAAAACCAGTTCGTTTTGAATGGTTCAATATCTATAACATTTGATCTGTTCATTGTCTTTCAGGAAGTTATTTTGCTAACCATTTCATTATGGGAGGAGAGAAGTTTGATTCAACTCATCCTGAAGGCTACCTCTTTGGTGAAAATACTGACCTCAACTTCCTAGGCAACAGACCAGTAGTGGTAAGATTGCATTTCATTTCCTGGTAACATAGATGCAGCCATTTTGGCCGATGTTTATAGAATGTCATGAAACCACTGTTTTTGCTCTGTTCATTGATTTTACCTTGTGTGATCTCATTTCCAGAAAATATCAACAATATGCCTCATGACTCATTTTATTGAAATACATATTAATCACAGATATTTTAAAATGTGTGATTCTCATAATGATTTGCATTTTATATTATATGTCATTTGTGTTATTTTATAAGATTTTATAATATTAACATATTTAAAGACATTTTTAAATAAATATCTTCATTAGAAGAGGGAGAAGAATGAATACATTTCATACAATTACAATATACATATAAATCATTACATTTGAATATGATTTATAAATCTATTTTAAAATATATATTTTATTCTTAATTCTGACTCATATTTGAGCCTTTATGAGTCTGCTTGTTACTTTAACTTAATATTTAGGTTAGTTTAATGTAAATTACTATATGTTGGTGGAAGCTTTTATAATTCACAGGATTATACATGACTAAATGTCACATGTAATTGTATAGCTGTTCTTATACACTGCTTTGCCATATCTAGATTTTTATCCTGATATGTATGTATGCAGTGTTTGTGTGCTTTTATGAAACCATATGTGTATTTCTGTGTGCAGTGGGTCTTTTATTTACACTGTATGCATTAGCTGCTAGGCCCGTCTCTAAACAGACAGCCTAGTGATGCTGTGGATTTAAGCGATGGCTTAGCGCAAGTAATACAGAGAGCCACATTCAGTCTGAACTCCGGGGAGTGGGGAAGTGGAGGCGACAGGCTCACCCAGTGTTGACCCACACACGAACACACTCTTGATACCTCTCTGGCACGTGGGCATGCCTGTGCATTGCATTTTTCCAGGGCAAACACACACACACACATATGCATGCATCAGCACAACAGCTTGTTAGGAGATCAGTGTACATCAACTTCCTTTTAATGTGGCTTTGTTTCCAGATTATTTTTCAGTTTTGTAAGAGATCGTATGTGGGTATCAGATATGTGAGCTGATAAAACAGAACAAAGTGCTTCTCAAATATTGGTATAATCAATAACTTTACCCTCACTCTTGACTCTTGTTAGTTCCCGCACAATGCTCCCCCTCCACATGAGCCGGTCAAGACCCTCCGCAGTCTCATCAACATCCGTAAAGACACTCTGCGACTTGTCCGGTGAGATTTTCATGGCTAATATCTTTACTATACCTGACAGAGCTCTTAAAGCAATCATGTGATGAGTTCCTGTTTGGACATATTTGATAAAACAGCACATTTGGGTGGGACATGTTGAAAAGGTTGTCTCTTTTTTGAAAGAGCTAGCAGACTTTAGTTACATTTAGTTGATACCTGTATTTTGTATCTTATTTTATAGAGCATCTGATTAGATGGAAATCTGTGTAGTGCAAGAGAAGCCATAGGTTTTCCCATGTGAGAAAAATGTCAATTTTAAATGCATATTTCAACTAAAGGTTAATTTTTCAGTTTTTTAGCTGTGCAGTAGCATTTACATAGCTTCAAAGCTAAAAGACATGGGCCACAAAATTAGAATATCGTGTTAATGTAGAATATCTCTGTGAACAGCCACCCTTTTCAGTAATGACCTTCTGTGATTTACCTTCTTTGTGGAGGGTGTCAATGATTGTCTTCTTGACCATTGCCAAGTCCGCAGTCTTCCCCATTATTGTGGAATTTATACTGTAGGGATTGTCATTTAATGAAACTCAAATGTAAATATTCTAATATTTTGAGATACTGAATTTTTGACTTTCATGAGATGTAAGCTCTAATCATAATATATATATGATGTATGTATGTATATATATATTTATATATATTTGTTTGTTTATATACTCTTTTAGATGATGCATTTATTAAATATATTATTTATATTTCTGTGCATTAATATTTTTTGCTGAAATCTTAGTAAAGTTTGTAATTTTGTCTGCAGATGTAGTGAAGACATGAAGCTTCCTGGACAGGAAGTTGGGAAAAGCCACAGCTGCTATAATATTGAGTTTACCTTTGATGCAGACACACAAGTTACCATCACTATATACTACCAAGCCATTGAAGAGTTTCACAATGGTGTGCCAATGTAAGTTGAGCTTTAGACACACTTTGAGTATTCCTTGTTATTTATTTATTAATAGCACACTTCAAATTCAGCCTTTACCGGTTGATCAGAGAGCAGCAAGTTGGGAAATGAGATCAAAGCTTGGGTAACGGGTTATATTGCTCTGTTCATTGTGTGTTGTTGACAGATACTTGCCGCAGGACAGCTCTCTGCAGTCAGAGACGGTGCATTTCAAACGCGGCGTCTGCCAACAGTTCTGTCTGCCCTCTCATTACGTCAACTTATCAGAGTGGGCAGATGAGGAGGTAACACATCTGCTAGCTGTGACCTTTTGTGTTTTTGCCGTTTTTAGAGAGAGGTTAAAATAGGTCAGACTGAATTAATCTGTCTCGTTAATGAAATTATTGAGCAATTCATAATGCATGTCCTTAGAGCACTTTGGGTAAACCTGGTAATGTGGTTTATTGTTACACAGCTTTTGTTTGACATGGATAAAGACATCTACCCCATGGTTATACAAGCAGTAGTGGATGAGGGAGATGGTGAGTTTTATGTAATTGGATATTTTATAATATATATGTAGAAATATATATCTGGAAATAAATTTAAATATATCTGTCCATGTTTTTGTTGTGCAGAACACTTGGGACACTCTCATGTTCTTCTTGCAACCTTTGAGAAGGTATGCTTTTTTGTGTAAAATTTTTTTTTTATGTTTTGTATTTTAATGTTCAAAAGTTCGGGGTTGGTAAGATTTTTGAAAATCTCAAAAATACAGTGAAATTGTGAGCAATTTTGTGAAACTTTATTACAATTTAAAATAACAGTTTTCTGTTTCCTGTGTTGGCAAAGCTGATGTTTCAGCAGCCATTACTTCAATCTTCAGTGTCACATGATCCTTCAGAAATCATACTAATATGCTGATTTCATGCTCAAGAAACTTTCAAGAAAATTTCTTCTTATTATTATTAATGAAATCAGTTGTGCTGCTTAATATCTTTGTGGAAACCATGATAATTTTTTTTTCTGGATTCTTTGATGAGTAACTTTGAGTAATTTTTTGTAACAATGTGAAAGTATTTACTGTCACTTTTTATCAGTTTAAACATGTCCTTGCCAAATAAAAGTATTAAATTCTTTTTAAAAATATATACTGACCCCAAACTTTTAAACAGTATTGCATATTTATAAAAGAAGGTCTTTGTAAATTTTTCCATTCATACAGTGTTCCACATTTGCAAATTAGTATACAAATGAGGACTAGACTAAATGTAAAAAGGTGAGGTTGTACTATTTCTACCTGATCTAACACTAAAATGATCTCTGTTGGTGTAAACTAATGTAATCAAACTGATTCGGTCATATTAAATAATATTATTGGCATAGTTAAAAACAGTTTAGTTTATCTAACAAAAATAAATTCACTGTGACGATTAGTGATTATATAATGTCGCTGTCTTTTTCTCCTAGCATATGGATGAAAGTTACTGTGTAAAACCTCTGAAACAGAAACAAGTGGTAAGGATCCCCTTACTATTTATGTAATCTTATAGTTTACAAGAAGGTCAACTCATATTAAATGATTTTTGTAATATAAAAGTGTCAAATTTTCAATAAACTTCTTAATCTTATCGTGATTTTATCTTAGGTGGATGGAGTGAGTTACCTGCTGCAGGAGATCTATGGTATAGAGAACAAATACAACAGTCAGGAATCAAAGGTAAATCATTATCAGATTGAATCAGATTCAAAGACAGTAGAATGATTTAAATTATATAGTTGTCACTACTCTCTCCATATCAATTTTGAAGGACAACATCTGTTACTTCTAAGCTTTCATTCATTAATTAGTATCAATATATGAAAAATGACACACTCCTGTTTACAGGTGGCAGAAGATGAGATTAGTGACAACAGCGCTGAATGTGTGGTGTGTTTGTCGGACGTGCGGGACACACTTATCCTGCCCTGCAGACACCTGTGCCTGTGCAACGCCTGCGCAGACACACTGCGTTACCAGGCCAACTGTTGCCCCATCTGTCGACTGCGTAAGCACCAACCCCTGTACTGAACTCATTCAACAGGACTCTATTATTGAGATTATTATATTTATGAAAATGTAATTTTGCTTAGATTATATTTTTATCTATAGTGACTCATACATAAATGTTGTGGCGGGTATTTCATTAAATAAAACACTGGACATACTGACACTAGTTGATGCTGTTTTTTTATATTGTTTCAGATAAAATATTTGACTAATTTCAAATTTCTCCTTTTAATTCCTATAGCGTTTCGTGCCCTCCTTCAAATTCGAGCGATCAGGAAAAAACTGAGCCCACTCACACCTACTGAATTCAACCCTGTCATCACCTCACAGACATCAGATTCAGAGGAGCACTCGGTAACACACTATGTTTGTTTCAGAATGTTCATACAGAGCCTTATACAGAACAAATATATTTAAAGCTAAATAAATGCATTTATACAGTTGATCTAGCTTTACTGAGACCCAAATGTCAATGTCAAGAAAATAGCTGATTAGGGGTCCAATATAAATACTTTCCTGAGTTTGGTTGGTTGTGATGAGTACATAAAACTTTGTTAAGAGCATTAACTTTAACCCTCTAAATCTTGGCCTATGAAATAATAGTCAGAAAATCAGATTTTTTGAAATGGAACAGTTTTGTTGAACCTTCAGACAAAATCTAAAAAATATATTTGAGGAGAAAAGATCACATATGAAGAGACACAAACTGAGCAAAAGTATGCAATTTGGTACAGTTGCTGATATTTATATGGCCAAAAAGTAAGATGAAATTCTGACTGTAATGTAAATCAGTGAGATTTTTATAACAGCAAAGAAGGCTACTTACATAAAATGCAAACAAATATCATTAGTCCATCTATATCTCTCACTATTATGTCTTAGTAAGATGGTATTCAAATGCTTCGTTTTTATGATCAAAGCTCTGTAGTTTTTATTGTGGGGGGAAATCATAATGCAATGCAATGATGATATACAAATAAACGTTCCTCAAAAGCCTGGTGTATCATATTTGATGTTCATATTTTAACGTTTTTTTTTTTATGCTAAACTTAAGTTGCTTCAGTTCAGTAAGTGTACAACAGTTGTTTCAGCAAAGTTTTGATCATGTTGATAATTTAGAGGCCTTTGCATATTAAATACGATGCATTAGGGTTAATGGTTTAAGTAGTCAAACACTCTCTGATACAAGTTAGGTGCACAGTTTAATGCAAAAACACACAAATCATCTGTATGCACCATCTATTCATACAAAAAGTTGTACTGCACTGTTGTTCACAGCCACATGTATGTTTACTACAGGCATCAGAGCACATCCCACCAGGCTATGAAGCTGTGTCCCTGTTGGAGGCCTTGAATGGGCCCCTGAACCCGTCGCCATCTGCTCCTCCACTTCAGGGCCTCACCAGGGGCCATGTTTCTGGATCTGTGCCCACATATGGCAGTGATAGCCACCACACGCCCACGCGCTCCCTCTCTCCGCTAGAACACTCTGTCAACTCCAGCCAGAATGTGAAACACAAGAAGAGTGGCTCTAAGTGAGTGAACCCTAACTGAAGGAATGAATGGTGTAGTATTTCGGTATTACTGTAAAAAAAACCTGTTGTTTCATGTCTACAGAACATTTGCTGGGTGTTACTAAAACACTTTCCTGTCACTTTACAGCTTTTCTTGAAGGTTAAATGATGGGCTTAGGAAGCAAGCAGATAAATGAGTGGTTGCTAATGATGTATTCTGGGAACTCTCTAGATCCCTCTCCCAGAATTCTTCAGTGCTGCCTGAGGAGGAGGATGAGAAGTCATGCAGTGAGTCTGAAGTACAAACGTGCAGGAGAAAACTGCATGTAGAACAGCAAGAGGTGCAGGCTTTTTAGTATTTGTATATTTTTTTGTATACATTAATTTATGCATTTTTCATATATTTGCATTTGTCATAATTTTGGGGTCAGTAAGAGTTTTTGAATGTTTTTTAAAAACTGCATTTATTTGACCAAAAATACAATGAAACACTAATAATGTGAAATATCATTAAATAAAAAAAATTATATTTTAATATATTTTAAAATGTAATTTCTTCCCGTGATGGTAAAGATGAATTTTCACTAGCAATTACTCCAGTTTTCAGTGTCACATGATCTTCCAGAAATCATTCTGATATGCTGATTTGGTGCTCAAGAAAATTTCTTATTATTATGAATGTTGAAAACAATTGTGCTGCTTAATATTTTTGTGGAAATCATAATACATTTTTTAAGATTCTTTGATGAGCAGAAAGTTAAAAAGAACAGCATTTATGTGAAAAAAGTAGAATTTGTATATATTTCAAATAAATATATGAACCAGTATGATATGAAAGACTATAGAATACTCACAAAATTTTAGAAATAATATTTACTTTCATGTATTTATAATACAGTGTCCACTAGTGATGATGATAGATAATAAACATCAATCTGATCATCATTCTTGTATTGTGTATTTTACTGCAGTCTGGAGTGACTCCTGAAAGTGACAACATCACCCTGTCATCCTCAGGGGCCATAGATCAGTCCTCCTGCAACGGGACCCCTCTGTCCTCCACAATCACCTCCCCAGAGGGTACAGCATTACAGCTAAATCTCACTGAAACACACACCAGAGCTCATTTACATTTGTTTGTCTTCCTGTTCACTTCCTGTCCTGTTCAGATCCAGTAAGCAGCAGCCTGGCCCAGTCTGTGATGTCAATGGCGTCCTCTCATAGCCAGCACTCTCAGATTAGCACCGACACACTCTCTTCAATGTCCGGATCCTACACGGCTGGTGCCGAGGGAGAGGAGGCCGATGAGACCCCAGCAGAGAGCCGAGCGCCTTCCCAACATGAGGGTGAGGTAAGACAGTTAGAAGCCGGCCTAGAAGCAGGACAATTTGTTGCTTTCGTTTTTTTTATATTCAGATGCTTTAGTTCATGCTGATATTATAGTTTTTACCACCTAATAAACTAAACAGTGTTGGTAGTGGTTAATATTTGTTTTTTTTAAAGAAATAAAACTTTTAAAAAAATAAAGTTAAATTTATGTTTTTAGAGTGAGTGTTGCACTCACAATTGGAAAAAAAGAAAAATCCACAATAAAGTCATAACAGTTATACTGAAATTTAAACTATTTCTGATGCATATTCTCTAGTAAAAAAGCAATATATTAAAAATTCAGTTATTTCATACTAAGCATAGTTCAAATCTATTTCTAGGGGAAGTCCCTTCTAGGGGAAAAATCCACAATAAAGTCATAACAGTTATACTGAAATTTAAACTATTTCTGATGCATATTCTCTAGTAAAAAAGTAATATATTAAAAATTCAGTTATTTCATACTAAGTATAGTTCAAATCTATTAACATATTTACTGACATGTCACTGAGACTGAGAAAAAAATGTAAAAATTATTTAAAAAATTATAATTAACTTCTATTTGGAGTACTACTTGTACACAATGCACATTTCTTAATATTAAGCCTGCGCAGCGCTCTCTCCACCTTCAATACCACGACTGAGGTGTCCTTGAGCAAGGCACCGAACCCCCAACTGCTCCCCGGGCGCCGCAGCATAAATGGCTGCCCACTGCTCCGGGTGTGTGTTCACGGTGTGTGTGTGTTCACTGCTGTGTGTGTGCACTTTGGATGGGTTAAATGCAGAGCACTAATTCCAAGTATGGGTCACCATACTTGGCCACATGTCACGTCACTTCACTTAACATATTTACTGACATGTCACTGAGACTGAGAATTTTTTTTTTTTAATTATTTAAAAAATTATAATTCACTTCTATTTGGAGTACTACTTGTACACAATGCACATTTCTTAATATTAAGCCTGCAATGTGTTTTAATGTCACTATTAATGAGGATTGTATGATCTTTGAATAATATCAATCTTTAAAAGCTAGATATTTAAAATGTACCTAAAGTATACTTGCAGTAGTTCCAATTTAGCACAATCAAATATACTTTAGTATATTATTAGTTGGACTTCATTACATCCGCACAATTAAAGTGCATTAAGTACAAAAATAGTTGTTCCAATTTAGCAGACTTTAAGTTAGTATACTAAAAGTACAATTGCAGGGTATTTGTATTAAATACATAAATATGTAAATTAATTTGTAGTATACTTGGAATAAATGTATTTCAAATAAATTTTAGTGTATTAATTTTTCACTTGGGTTTTATGATTATTTTATGATTATTTAAAAAAAAAAATCACTTTTATGTAAAACATTTTATACAAAATTTGCTATATGAATACATTTGCCTTGCCTGTTTCATTGGCTAAGAAAATACTCTTTGTAAATGCAATCTCTATTAAATGGTTTAAAAGAAATTGGAAAAGTCATCGGGAAGTCATGGAATTTCATTGGTCAAAAGTTATCAGAGCACTGTAACCAAAGCTATAACTATCACCATTGCACAAATATTGATAAGTTTATGCCTATTCCTGCAAATCATTTATTGTGTCTTACAGAGAACATATTTACATGTGTCCGCAGGAAATCCCCAACGAGGCAAAAGGGCATAACTTTGTGGCTGCCATTCTTGAAGAACAGGATTCAGAGGTTAAAACATTCAAACAGCCAAGCATCTTAAACCAGCAATTAATTTTTTTACTTATTATTTACTCAGATTTGTGTTTTCCTTCTTAGGGAAATGATGTGACTGAGGAAGATTGCGCATCTCCCACCAAAGAACATGGTAATTGTAACCTCAGCTATTGGCTGTACTTATCACGACACTGTACACTAGATTAAGGAGAAAAACACTGCAATGTAGGTGGTATTTCACCTACAAGAGCTTCTAAATCTGCCTACACACCTGCTTGATGAATAACTTGTGTTTGCAGGTGGGCCAAAGGTCGCTCACTACAAATATAAATATCAAATGACTCATTTGAGGCGAATATAGTTCGATTTTCATGTTTTGTTTCAATCAGCCCACATACAAGCACATTTGGCATCTGAATTGTAATGAGTATCCAGCTTTCTACCTATTTATTATAACAAGTGTGCATCTGTATTAATGCTATATATTCTTTTGGCCAACTAATTGAGGGCAACTAATTAAGGTTTTGCTTTTGTTTTCTTTGTATTGTAACTAACTGCCATTTTGCATAGACATTTTTCATCTGTTTCTTATTTAATGTGTTGTATGCTTACTAATGTGAGGAAATGATTGTCCTAGTGTTTGTCGGTTGTGTTCTTGTGCACGCACCTCGCATCTGCTCGCTCTCACATGAGTATGTGTGCATCCATCAACCGCAGTCATCACTAAATGGCTGCCGAGTAGCATCCTGCGCCCCATCGCTATGACCCCACACTGCTGTACTCCACTCGGCTGCCCTGCCCTGCCTCGGCTGCTCTTGTTTGACCTCTGACCTCGCTTGCAGGTGGGCGCAGGAGGAGCGAGGTGCCTTGTCCAGAGTTTGACAATAACAATCAGGGGCAGTCTGACACCCACTGTATGACAGGCCTGGACAATGAGCAGCCTCCTGACGGCCGATTCGCTGGTGAGTGGCAACCTCTCGAACATGGACTTTCTGATTGGAAGGGATTGGGTGAGGCGCTTTCAAGGTGTCCCATTTAAAACAGCAACTGGCTCTAAAACACTATTGGCTTTGTCTGCTCATGCACATCCTTACTTTGACCCTGCTGTAATTTTGTGTTAATTGGTACAGTGTTAATTGGTACAATGGCCATGCCCTTTAACCCCCCTCTTTTGTGTGTGTTTATGTGTATGTGTGAGTTTATATCATGTATGACTTGTTTCTATCTCTCTGGGTCATACTAATAGCTAAGTTCATGTTCAGTGTCTGCCAGCTCAAAGTAGCTTTGCGTCTCCCTTCATTTCTACGTTCATCCCTTCATTTTTCAGCTCATCTTCCCTCTTTTGCCAGCATATTCTGTTAATCTCCAACTCTTGGTTACTGTCATTCAGAGAAAGCATTCTCTCTGGAAGGACACAAATTAAGCTTTTCACATGATAGACTGTAAAATATGATTCATCATCATCATCATCATCATCATATTTTTATTCATCGCGATTACTACACAGTCCAAAATATCCAATTGGCTCGAAAAGTATTTGGGCACATAAGCTACTCTTAAAAGTGTCAAACTTTCATTTAATTAGATCAGGAGTGATATCACAGACCATAGATATAATGATACCCTTTTAAACTTTTGTGCATAAGGACCTATTATTGTACATAAAATTATCAATGTGTGTAAAATGTTATCTGGAAAATATTTACTTTTTTATTTGTTTTTGTTTTTTTCAATAGAATAAAATAATTGTGATTAGTCTTATGTTTTGCAAATGAAAGGTCAAATTCAGTAAATTTAGGGCCAGATTTACTAAACAGGGCAAATGAGTGTTAAAGCGCAGTTCCATGAAAGCGCAGATGGGAGTGGAAAATTCTGCGGGTGATTTACTGACTAGGTGCACATTAAAGAACACAGACGCAACATCTCATTTCCATAATGACCAGCGAAATCTACCAAGAGTAGCGCAAATTACCGGCTGCCTTAAGACATGCTTTTTTTGGGCGTTAAATAATGCCACAAATTACCAGTGAATTGACGAGCGCAAATCTTAGTAAATTGCGTTTTCATTTAAATACTCTCCTACCATAAAATTACCGATCGTAAGGGAAGCTCCTTACAAAGGTATATTCAATAAGGTGAGTAGCAAAAATTTGTGTCCATGCCTTTTCAGTGCTAATTTCCCACTGCGTATCTTTTGCAAATCCTGACAGTAGTTTTTTAACGCCAAATGAGGGTTTGCGCTGACGCAAGCTGATAGTAAATCTGGCCCTTAAACTTTAAACACTTAAACTTATGTATAATAATATAATATAATATACATTTACTTATTTTTTTTAATTTTTAGACTATTTTTCACTAAATGTTTTTGGGGGGTCCTTGAAAGTATAAGGTTAGAAACCCTGAATTTTTGTGAAATGTTTTGCTTGACAAGTATGCCATGTGGTTTGTTATTTTATGTAATGCAATGACATTCATACATTTTTAAGTGCTACTTAAAGTAATGTGCCCATTCATGTCTTGCTTTTGGCACTTCAAAATTGATGAACATCCTGGTCATTAAAGATAAAAGTTTCCAGTGAAAGTGCAGTTTTTTCTTCAAAGGGACCCTATCATCTTCTCTCATTATCTCTACAAACCAAGCTTCTCCTCCTTCTCTCAATCCGACTTTCATTTTCTGTGGATGGTTGGTTGATTCTCTTGATGTGCTGTAAATGTGCTGTGTTATCTCTCTTTTCTGTCTCTGTTTTCCCTTCCATCATTTCCCATCTCTTTCTCTCTATCTTCCTGGATGTCTGTGGAATGGACAGATGAGGACTCGTGTCCTGTTCAAATTGAGGAATAGGTACGGAGCAAGTTAAAAGGCAATGCACAGAGGTCATGGATTCACAAAGAAGTTTCAGCCTTTTTGCCATTCACTATTGTCATCAGTGGGATTCTTTATGGATTTGCCTTTTGACCTCTGAGGGTTAAAAGAGCCTTTTCATCATTTACTTAGGATGCATGGTGAATATTCAATGCGGGACATTTCAGTTCACAGAAATCTTGGAGAACAATGGATAAAAGTGTCTTGGTTTGCATGACAGACATTTCAGCCAAAGTTTGAAGCAAAAACATTCTGTTCCTGAAGAATGTTATTTAAACATTGATCTCCAAGAGATGCTCCAATTTGGGAAAAAGGTTTAGTGAGGTGTTTTTTTAGTTTCTTCTTAATTTTTTCCAAATCACGTTTCCACAATCCCATCATTATTTTACCCTACATTCATACCTTCTCATTTCTCTTCTTTATTTCATTTGTGTCTTCTCACATGGATTCTTCTGTCCTGTTAGGTCTGTTATACCTCGACGTCTATCGTCATGGACGGGATCCTTTGACTCACCATGCGTCCACCAGCAACATCAACCTGGAGGAGCAAGGGGTCACCAATGAGGCGGCAAATCCCAAGAACAAATCTCATCGTGGACCCCTAGCTGTGTAAAATCCTCAATCCACCCAGTCACAGACCTACTCCAATCCTGAGAGGAATATCTGCCTCTTTCTTCATGCCACCTCCAGCCAAACTCATGCCCACACCAATTACTCATGGATCAAATCCTCTAAATGCAAACCAGGGAGAATTGACTGTGTGGTTTCTCTTCTCCATTGTGATAGATGTCATGTTTTTAGCGCTCTTTTGGTGTTGGCACTTGTGTAAAGCACCACGTTTACACCAACGCTCCACCTCCTCATGCGTACAAATGAAGGGATGACTCAAGCAAGCTCTCCTGGTGAAAAGCTGGAAAATGAGAACATGATGAAGACTCCAACCTCTGATCTAAGCAGCATTTCATGTCAAATTTCATGTCAAGGCTGTGCGACTATGCTTTTTAAAGTTAATAATCAAATCCTGCTGATATGAATCAACATCCCTTTGGATTCTCCTCAGTAATGTCACTGAACGTTTGAATATTTCAACTTGTACTATTGGAAATCTGCCCACAATACCCAAGATAGATGTTTCAAAAGAATACGTTGGAAAAGATGAATTGTCATAATAATCAGTCCTTCACAATATTAACTTCAGAGCAATAACACATATTTGCTCATGTTTCTGCCCTTGTCAGTTTGCTGCAGCTCACTTTGAGCTCTACGTACAGCCCTGCATGTTACAAAGACACAAAGCTACTGAGCTGCCTAAATTGTGTTACACATCTGGCCACGGAGACGCTACTGAACTGCTTACTACCAAGCATTTTCGAACATTTTGTATAGGATATGGAAATGTTGGGGAAAACTTGCCTATGACGTCCACATCTGTGGTCGTAACTCAGATTGCTACTGATGATGGTATGTTAAATGTCATAAAGCTACTGTCAAGCTTTTTGTGTGTTGTTAAAAAAATATATACAGAGTTCTGGCATGAAACTCTAGATGGCGCAGTCCGATAGGTCTAGCTCAATCTGACCTGGTGACATCATTGTCACATGGCAGCTGATTGGTTCTCTCCTGTATCGGTAGCCAATGAGCTCGCTGCTCAATATTCAAATACCTGGCTTTTGTTTGCTG
>NW_015642053.1:3014613-3049039 GCF_001515625.1 Sinocyclocheilus rhinocerous | reverse complement strand
ACAGCAGCATGTTGTGGATGTATTGGCAGTAGCAAGTCTCAGTGCTTGCTCTGCCGCAGCAGCAGCAGCAACGTAGCAGATCTATTCTGCCAAGACCAAATACATTAACATTGTCATGTACATTACCATGCCAATCCCTCCGAGAGTTGTCATGACAGAAGTTAATTTCACGTCTGAGGTACAATCTAGCACATGCTACAGTTAGTCAATTTGTACCCAAGTCTTGAAAGCTGAAGTAGCTCTTCAGAAGTGTGTTGTTGGACCGATATGGATCGCTACGCCAGGTACTTTGGTATCCTGTTAAAAGTAATTTTTGTTATGTATTCCTTTTGAAAAGCGTTGCACTTTCCTATAGGGATCCTTAACTGAAAGTGTTTACTTAGCTCCAGCAGTCATTATACAGTGAAAATGAAGGAAAGTGTGCCACTAACTTGAAAAACAATCAACAACTTTCAGTTTCTCGACAGTTCTGCCAAACCGAATTTATAGTGTTTAAACTTGCACTTTGTTTTTACCAGTGGTATGTTAGTGGTTATGTTACTTAACGAAAATCTTCTACTGATCTGTGGGTTCTCTTTCCAATCCCGAAAAGGGATAGTTCACCCAAAAATGAAAATTCCCAAAATTACATTGGACATTGTTGACTTTGATTGTGTTCCACAAATGAAAAAACACCATGCAGGTTTGAAACAACATTAAGGTGAGTAAATGAAAGTAATTAAATGTTTTTGGGTGAACTATCCATTCTTTTACTATTATTCCCACAATTCCTTCATCTGAGCCATTGTTTTTATTCATTAGCACTTGTCTGGACTATCTGAATGAAAAAAGGATTCACAGTACAATCAAATAGTCTCTTATAACTCTCTTAAAATGTCTATTGTACTTTGAGAACCAACAAGGCTTTTCCTTTGTGTGGAAAATGTTTATTTTTTATTTTTTTATGTTAGCTTAGTTCTTGTTATCGTTGTAATAGTCTGTTCAATGTGTTGTTTACTGTAGTATATGAATGGTGTGAAATTTCTCCAAATGGGATTATATAATTTACACATGCACTAGTAGATTTTCCCTTGACAGCAGATAATGCGGTGCATGTGGTAAGCTCATGGTAGTTGCAGTCAGAAAATAGAAATCCTCCACCTTTACATTTGCACTATATGTCTAGCCCTTCCGCACTGAGCTTGCACACTGTGTAAGCAACAGGTATTGAGTCACAAAACAAGCAATGCAGCAGCATAATAGCACGTTGTTGTCTGCAGGCAATACAGATAAACTTAGCCATGCATTGAATGTTTTACAGCAGAATGTCACATTTACATGCAGAGAGAAACATCTGTGGAGTAACATGCATAGAGCATGGATAAATTCAAGGGAATTTCTCCAGTTTTGTTATCTGTATTGCTTTTGTTCTGTCCTCTTTCTGCACCAGGAGGAGTGACTCTAAACCAAACCTACATGAGGAATGGGTTGCATCAATTCACTCTTGTAGAATGAAGATTACAAAATGTCAAAACCACAATAAACCTTTTCTTAAAAACAAGATTTGTTTGGAGCATTTTACTCTCTCCTTTTTAACTCAATTCTCTCTTTTTCAAATTTACAGTTCAAGTTGCCAGATATTTACTGTAAAAATGATTGTGATAGACATTATGGGATGTCATTTTAGAGCTGATATAATCTACCAGTCAGCTTCGTAAAATAATCAAATCTACTTTGTATCTTATTAATAATCAACATAATTGTACAGGTGGTAAAATAGAAGGCCATATGTTGACCTAAAATTTGTCAAAATTGGTCTTTTCATGACAAAAAATGTGACAGACCACTGTAAAGAGGATAAATTCAAGGGAATTTCTCCAGTTTTGTTATCTGTATTGCTTTTGTTCTGTCCTCTTTCTGCACCAGGAGGAGTGACTCTAAACCAAACCTACATGAGGAATGGGTTGCATCAATTCACTCTTGTAGAATGAAGATTACAAAATGTCAAAACCACAATAAACCTTTTCTTAAAAACAAGATTTGTTTGGAGCATTTTACTCTCTCCTTTTTAACTCAATTCTCTCTTTTTCAAATTTACAGTTCAAGTTGCCAGATATTTACTGTAAAAATGATTGTGATAGACATTATGGGATGTCATTTTAGAGCTGATATAATCTACCAGTCAGCTTCGTAAAATACTCAAATCTACTTTGTATCTTATTAATAATCAACATTAATAAAGTCACAATTGTACAGGTGGTAAAATAGAAGGCCATATGTTGACCTAAAATTTGTCAAAATTGGTCTTTTCATGACTAAAAATGTGACAGACCACTGTAAAGAACATGAACATTAATTAAAAATAAATACAGTAAATAAACCAAATTAACTGAAAATTTGATTAACTAAAATTACAAGGGACTTCCGCTATAAGGCATCCTCTATGTTTATATAAATATATATATATATTTTTTTTATTATAATTGTATTAATAATGCAAATATTTCTCTTTCTCTCTACACTGTAAAAATGATTTTTCAAAGTTGTAAATTAAAAAAAAAAAATACTGGAGTATGTTTTACAAGAAAATAGTATTTTACTTCAAAATGTCACATTTCATTGCTGTTTCTTTGAAATTAACTGAAATTTTCTAGTAATTTCTCAGTTTGAAATTAGATAGATAGATAGATAGATAGATAGATAGATGACGTGTCTATCATCCATTCAGTGCAAAAAAAGATTGTCTCTACCAACACAAATCAATAACAGCAGAATATCACATTTGTGAGGAACAATGGCCTTCATGATCCTACAAAAATGTTTTATGGTGCTCAGGGGAATGATGTTCTCCCATATTAAAGCTAATAATTCCATTTTCATCTTGTACTGTTACATAAGCAGAGGCAGTGAGTGGGACCAGTTGCCAGTCATCTGCTAACCAGAGGTGGTCTCTCACTGAGAGTTGGATATGAGTTCTTTTCCTGTCTGTGCTATCTGTCTACTTTTTCTAGTAGGTGAGTAAAGCTTCAGTTATTTCTTTAATGCACAGACAATCGTCAGTTGTTCTAAAGATGGCAAGGCTAAATTATTTTTGGACATCTAAAACAGCTTTAACATATTTCTTGGCTTGCAGATTTAGTGTTACCTAAACAAGTGTGCAGTAAGCAAGATGTATTGGAATATTTAAATCTTACCAGAGACAATGAAAAATTCACAACTTGCCGTCCTGTACTGGACTGGAGACACCCCACCATAGTGTATTTTGATATTTACCTCTACGGCATCCTTTCTATGGTATGACTGCAAACAGCTGACAAATGTTCAAGTGTAACATTATTCTGTGTCTGTTTTATATATATATATATATGTATTTATTTATTTTATTTTTTTGCAGATTGAAAAGTCTCAAATCTTTGTACCTCTTTTTTGGATGTCCATGGTGAGTGTTAAACAACACAAAATTCTTCTTTAGAATTTAAGTTATTTCTGAATTATGCTGCATAATTGGAAAAAAGAAATCATTAAAAAGAATTATATTAAATAAATTAAATATTTTATGAATTAAGATAATTTACCACGTAAGGGATTTATTTATGAATTCATTTTTGCTCATTTAGAGTTGGAACAATGAACGAATCTCTTGGGATCCTAAAGATTTTTGTGGCATTAAAAGTGTGATTTTGCCAAAAGAGATGCTTTGGAAACCAGACCTTTATGTTCTTGAGACGTAAGTATATAAAAATGATATATCTAGATAATCATCTTAATTGATGATTAAAAAATGGAATTAGGAGAGGAGAAATTAAGAATTGAGAGAAATGACATATATGTGGGAAAATCAAAAATGTATGATTTGTCTGGTTCAATTTTCTTTGACACAAAACTCATTTTACATGGCATGTAAAAAACTTAATTTATCAACACGTTTTAGTGCAGAAAAGGAAGATGGACCACTGAACCCATATTTGTATATTACTCATGATGGAAATGTGATGATGGAGGATGACCATAAGATTGTCAGCACCTGCACAATGAACGTACACAAATTTCCTTTTGATACCCAAACGTGCCACATCACTGTGTCTTCAATTAATTACTCAGGTGAGAGCACATTTCAAAAGTAAATATTCCTTTAAAATAAAGATGCATGATATTAAAATCTGGCCAATGTGATAAGCTGATAATTATTTTAATGTTGGCAGATAATAAATGGCTGATATTGGTAGCAGCATATTGTGCATCCTCTTACAGTTTTTAAACAACTGCTATGATTAAACATAGCATAAACTTAATTATAGATTTAGTGCATTCAAACTTGTATCTTTCACTTGTTTGTCTTATAATGTATCATTATTTAGTATTGTATCTTAATGTTGTTGCTTTCCATCAATGAAAAAATCCCTGTGCGCATTCAGTGTCACACTGTACCAAGCTGCTTTCCTTTATGTGAAACAGATAAAGAAATAAAGCTGGTTCCTGCCTCCAATTCATCAAAGGCGACACAGGTTGCTCGAGAAAGCATATTAACACAAGGAGAATGGGAGTTCTTGAACATATCCGTCTCGCTCCAGAATGAGAGCTATGAGGGGCAAACATTCGACAGGATAAAGTACACGGTACTAACCCACCCAAAAATGAAAATAGGCTATGAAAATAAATTTACTGACTCTCAGGCCATCCAAGATGTAGATGAGTTTGTTTCTTTCCTAAAACAGATTTGGAGAAATTTAGCGTTACATGACTTGCTCATCAGTGGATCCTCTACAGTGAATGGGTGCCGCCATTAAAAACTTTACAATAATCCACAAGAAATATACACAACTCCAGTCAATTAATGTCTTGTGAAGTGAAAAGCTGCATGTTTGTAAGAAACAAATCCATCATTAAGGCATTTTAACTTTAAACCGTTGCTTCTGGCCAAAATATGAGTCCATAATCCATAATAACACTTCATCCAGTGAAAAAAGTCTAATAGATCCATTGGTGAGCAAGTGACGTAAAACTAAATTTCTCCAAACAAACTCTACATCTCGGATGGCCTGAGGGTGAGTACATTTTCAGCAAATTTTCATTTCTGGGTGGACTATTCTTTTAAAAACTATATTTCTTCTTCCATTCATTATAGCCTCAGATTTCTCTCTCTCATCTTTCCTCTTTAGATTTCAGTCAGAAGGATGCCCCTGATGCATTTCATCAATTTTCAGCTACCTATATTGTTTTTCCTCGTTTTGGACCTAGCTTCTTTTTTCATACCAGATAGAGGGGAAAAACTGTGCTTCAAAGTGACTGTGCTACTGGGGATCTCTGTACTTCTGCTCATCCTAAATGACATTCTGCCATCCAAATCTCACAGATGTCCTCTGATTGGTAAGAGCTCAGTTCAAGGACAATTTTCTTATAGGGACGTCTTTTCATATATCAGAGATACGTTTAGTTTGTCATATAAACTCCCTCTTCTGTTCTGTGCAGCTGTGTATGTCGTTGTCATCTTTTCTTTCATGTTGCTGAGTCTTCTGGAGACAGTTTTGGTGATATACTTGATAAATATGAACTCTGAACAAGATGCTAAGGGGGTTCAGAGACCTGAAGATCACAACTCTGACACAGGTATACACATCTTTCAAGCATCACAATGATAAGGTTCTGACTTTGTAGTCATGGGACTGGGGTTTTCTTTCAGATGACCGGAAAAGAGACAGTAATGGAGTTGAAGCTCCCCTCGAGTCTCTGATGTTGAAGGAAATATACAGCAAAGAAAAAATGAATGACGTGCAGCTATTGCAGCTGATCCTAGAAGAGCTTCAGACTATCAGACAGACTCTTGTTCGTGATACTTTAAAAGCCAAAACGGCTCAGATTTACTGGTTAGGAATGGCCAAACGTATTAACAGGGTTTTCTTTGTGGTTTATCTCATCTCAGTTTCTCTCTTTCTTGTCTTTATCTTTCGAGAGTGGAAAGTTGAGTAATTTCAAATGCTAAAATTGTGATGAATGCTCAAATTAGGGATCAATATTACATATATTGCATTACATAACAATATTATGTACATTTCTTCTTCCTGTTGAAAGCATTGTAAAAGGAGCTGCAGCATACTGTATATTTCAATAGATTTTCTGGTGCTTATCTACAGTTTCGCTCCTGTACAGGCTGAGCAGTTTTAAACTTTGCATTTAATCTTTTTATGCAAAGATTAAATGCAATCTGAGTCGGAATGTATTTTGAGAAGTTTGAAGAAGAGCTGAAGATCGACCAATCATAAAATAACACCAGAAAATTGCAGTATCTTTCTTTTGTTAGCTGAAAGCAAAGTGCGCTAGAGGAAATTAAAAAAGCTTAGTCTGTTGCAAAAAAGCAGAGGTTGACAATCACACAAGTGAAAATGGGAATACATATTTACTAACTATCATGGTGCGAAATACAGGAACTTTAATACATATCTACATTAATATGTATCATAGCCTACCATTGAAATTACCTGAGCAGTTGAATTAATTTTCTAGAAAAATGCATTTATTGCATGGACGGAGCAAAAATGTAAGTGTATAAAATGCATGTGTACTTGCTGTTAATGCTGTTAAATTGAATGTAAGAAGCAAACTGTGATCCAGTGATACAAACTATTCAATTTTCAGTTTCAATTTGAAAGTAGGGCTGTCATTTACGTGATTCATGTAGTTCATGATTGAATGTGACGAGACAATAACATTTTTTCTGTTTTGTCAGAGTCGACACCAGCCCATACAACCTGGGGGAGACAAATATTATTTGCTGTTCTGATCAATTACTTTACAAATCTTTTACTCTTCTACCATTCTCAAAAAAGGGTTTTAAGCCAGTTATTTCTAATATTTCCTACTAACACACAACAGCAAAAGATAGAAATAACTGGCTTTAAACCATTTTTGTTGGTGAAAATACTAATGACCTAAACTTCTGCACAGTATGTATATATATATATATATATATAGAGAGAGAGAGAGAGAGAGAGAGAGAGAGAGAGTTATGTGAAAAAATTAGGACACCCTATTGAATTCCAAGGTTTTCTGTAGGACATAATAAAAAATTATCTGGTCCTTGGCAGGTCTTAAAATTTGGAAAATAAAACCTCATCAGATGTACAACAA
Organism: Sinocyclocheilus rhinocerous; assembly: GCF_001515625.1. Taxonomy (NCBI): domain Eukaryota; kingdom Metazoa; phylum Chordata; class Actinopteri; order Cypriniformes; family Cyprinidae; genus Sinocyclocheilus; species Sinocyclocheilus rhinocerous. The sequence continues at coordinate 3,041,935 of NW_015642053.1, read as the reverse complement.
CACATGACATATCACACAGTGTCATTATTTATTTAACAAAAATAAAGCCAAAATGGAAAACCATGTGCGACAAAGTTAAGACACCCTATGATTCAATTGCTTGTAGATCCACTTTTAACAGTAATAACTTGAAGTAGCCTAATCGTTTTCTGTATGACTTTATCAGTCTCTCACATCATTCTGGAGGAATTTTGGCCCACTCTTCTTTACAACATTGTTCAAGTTTATGCACAGCTCTCGCCACAGTATTTCAGTCAGGATGAGGTCTGGACTTTGACTGGGCTAAACATAATGTATCATACATAATGCTAAACATAACATGCATCATAATGGAGTGCATTCGTATAAACAGCACAGGGGATGTGGTTACATAGGCTATTTATTATGATATCACTCAATGCCAAGGGTGTTACCTCTAAATATTAACTTTTACGTCTTGATTAGATTTTACTTGAGGAAAATGTGCAGAGCTTTACAAATGTTTGCTACAATTAATATTCATAAGTAGCAATGACCCAGACCTCCAGACGCTAGGCGGCGCTCACAGCGGGCGCTCATCCAGGCACGAGACACGCTGTCAGCTGCGCCTCACACGCGACGCGAGCAATGACGTGGATTTTCATCCATTGCGGTGCGAAATCAGTGAAGTCACTGCATACAACTACTACTCTGCATTGGGTCTGGACTATTTTTACCATTTGTAACGAGGTAATAACTTTCATTCATTACAATTACACATAATATCTGAAAACGCTGCTGTTTGAAGTTAACTTTAACAATGAGGAGTCTCTTACTTTGTCTAAACTATCTACGTTAGCTGTCAAAACTTGCTTTCGTTTTAATGCGTTGATGGCTTTGATTGCTGATCATAGGTATTTCTATTCAGTGTCCAGTGAGGAGCAGGACATCAACATGATTAAAGGCAAAGTTGAAAACATTAAAGACAAAATTGATGGCAATGAGCTTGATTTGAGTCTCAGTAATCTTACAGAAGTGCCAGTCAAGGAGCTGGTAAGTGATTATTAAGATTATTCACTTGACAATTATCATGTGTGTACTTGGTTTTGTTTAAATTGTATTAATTCAGCCTATCCTTAGGCAAAGTGTGAGAAACGTTGAAAATTGAAAACATTGATTTCTGTGCAGGCTGCATTTCCAAAGGCAACGGTTTTGGATCTGTCCTGTAATAATCTAACAACTCTGACTGTAAGTAACAACTGTAAATAAAAAAACCAGTCAGATTTGCTCTAAGTTGTAGTTTATTTAATGTTTTTGTACTGTTTTTGTTACTTCACCAGCCTGAATTCTGCAGCTTGACTCACCTTATAAAAATTGACCTGAGCAAGAACCAGCTGGTCTGCTTACCAGAAGAAATTGGGCAACTCGGTAACCTCCAGCACCTGGATTTATACAACAACAAACTGAAAATGCTTCCCGTTGGCTTCTCACAACTCAAGGTGGGTTTAGGATCCCATAACTGCAAACTTTATCTTTAATATTAGAAGATGCTATTTTCATTTTGAGGCAGTCGTGGCCTAATGGTTAGAGAGTCGGACTTGTAACCCAAAGTTCGTGGGTTTGAGTCTCGGTACCAGCAGGGATTGTAGGTGGGGGGAGTGAATGTCCAGCGCTCTCTTCCACCTTCAATACCCCGACTGAGGTGAGACCCTTGAGCAAGGCTGTGTGTTCAAAGTTTGTGTGTTTGTTCACTACCCACTGCTGTGTGTGTGCACCTGGATGGTTGAAATGCAGAGCACAAATTCTGAGTATTGGACACCAATGCACACCATACTTGGCCACACGTCCTCTCCTCTCCTCTCCTCTCATACTTATCAGTATTAGTAGCAGTCGGTAATTGAGGGCATTTGTTTGTTGCAGAGTCTTAAATGGCTGGATCTGAAGGATAACCCCTTGGAGCCAACACTGGCCAAGGCTGCAGGCGATTGCTTGGATGAGAAGCAGTGCAAACAGTGCGCATCCAGGGTGAGTTGAGTGGTCTGAAGCAGAAGTGTCAGAGATTACTTTTGAACTTATAAATAAGATTATTTAGTCAGTTTTGAAACAATCACAAATGAAGTTACTTGTATAACAAATTAATTACTATGTCCAGGTTCTGCAGCACATGAAGGTACTACAGGAAGAAGCAGAAAAGCAACGAGAACGTCGATTGTTGAAAGAGAGAGGTAGGGAAAGTTTTTCATATTAATATTCTTTTTCCATTACAAATGATATTATGAGTGTTACAAGTTGAGCATAACATTAAGTTTAGAATTTAGGACTTGAAATTCTGATTTTAATCCCTTACAGAACTAGAAAAGAAAAAAGAAGCTAAGCAGAGGGAAAAGGAGGCCAGGGAAAGAGAAGCACAAAAAAAGAAAAAAGCAGAAGAGAAGGAAAGGAAAAGAAAGGAGTATCAAGCTCAGATGACTGCTCTTGCTGCACAAGAACAACAGAAAAAGAAGAAAGAAGAGAAGAAAAAGAGAGCTGCTCAAAAACAAGGTACAATTTTATCTTACATGAACTGAGACTCAATTATTTCATTACACTGCATACTCTCTACTTTGCTTTATGTTGTTTCAAAATGTTGGAGTACTTTGATGTACACTACTGTCAAGTTTGGATTTTAAGATGTTTTAATGTTTTTGATGTCTTTTATGCTTACCAAGGATGTTAAGAAATTCTGTAATATTGTGAAATATTATTACAATTTAAAATAATGGTTTTCTATTTTAATAAATTAAAAAACTTAATTTATTCCTGTGATGGCAAAGCTGAATTTAGCCATTACTCCAGTCTTCAGTGTCACGTGAACCTGCAGAGATCATTTTAATATGATTTGGTGCTCAAGAAACATTTCTTATCGGTGTTTAAAACATAGAAAAGATTCTATGATGAATAGAAGTTCAAAAAAAGATCAGCACTTATTTGAATTTTTTTGTAACATTATACATGTCTTTACTGTCACTTTTGATCAATTGAATACATCCTTTCTGAACAAACGAAATTATTTTTTAAGAAATCATACTGACCCCAAACTTTTGAACTGTAGTGTATGTCAGGTTGATATGTTATATACATTGTATTACTGTATATATGTACAGTACATGTTATATGTACAGCGTGTTTCTTGTCGATGTTTTGAGTGTAAGTTCTACACTTCCTTCACTATAGGTAAAAAGACAGCATCAGAGTCTGTGCCCAAAGCCAAGCGGTCCATCTGCTCCCTGTTCTTCTCTCTGCTCCTAAAACTCCTGCTCCTGCTAATTGTGGGAGTAGCAAGCGTAATAGCAGTTTGTCAGTTGACTGAACTGAGGAAGGAGGCGTTCTGTGTTCCACTCAACGCACACTTTGAGGAGACGGTGAGGTGGGCTCAGGGTCTGGAGGTTGTGCAGCAGGTCATTCAGAAAATGTCTGATCTCAGAACATAAGACTGTGTCTGATAATGATCCACCCTGCCGCGGTGACGCATTGGGACCAAGTCACAGACCTGTCTGCAGAAATTCCTATGGAATTGTTTTTTCTTTTTTAAAAATAATAATAATCCATGTGAGAACTATGGACCAGTCTGTGAATGAAAATCTTGCTTGTATGTCTTTAAACTGCCAAATCGGGAAAGGAAAATGGACTTCAAGAAGCAGTTGATGAATAACATTTGTGACCTTTGGAGTCTTGCGTAATACTGTTTCACAACATCTTATAATAAAAGATTTGATCGATTTTGATTAGCTTATGTTTGCTGTCCCTGTGCTACAATTGGTAGCAAAACTGAATCTTAAAGAGACCTGTTTATAAGTTTCTACAATAACTGCTCTCTGTTTAGGTAAGTTTTACCTAGAATTGGAAAAACTGCTTATATTCTTTTAGCTTACCAGGACATTAAACTATTCCTTTTTAAAGAAACATATCATTGTGATCATAAGACAATTATAATTTTTTATTGTTAGCATTAATGGACAACAAACTTATTTTCAAGACTGTATTTTTTATTGTTACTGTTGCAAGGACGATAAATGCCATAAATCTACTACAACACAAATAACCGACATGAAAGACAAACTGATTAGTATCTTGACTATAGTCACAAAGATGTACAATATTACAAGCAACAAAAATATAACAAATATAATTTATATCTGTTTTCTTTACATAAATTATTGCAACATGCAGTATGCAGATTAAAAGTTTTTAATAGTACAGTTTCTTGATTTCCATGCCTTAAGAAGTTAAAATCACAATACAATAAAATCATATTTCTAACAATACAGTATTGAATGATCAGTATTGAGTCATCACATTTAAATCTGAATTAGAAAAATTCAGAAATATTTTGTCACATCAGAACATGATAAACGCTTCTAGTTACCTCAGCTTTCTGTGGCACAATGAGTGATTAATATTTCATATTGAGATGCACTGTGGGGCTTTTCTCTTTTCATATGATCTTCTACAAACCATTATCACAGAGATAATGGTGTGAACGGTGCCTGCCTGCTGTCACGTGCCTTCCCGTACTCCCTCTGCAGCATGAAGTCCATGTTTCCAAAAACATGCTTCTGTAAAGCCTCATTCACGGTGACCCCAAGAGTAACCTCTTGAAAGACCTCACTGATGGAGAGCTGCAAACAAACAAACAAGCAAAAAAATTATATACATTATATATTTCCAAATAAAAATGAATTTTCTTTTTACAATCACAAAAATGTTAGAAAGGTACAAACCCTTAAAATAACTATAATATACTATACTAATTTTTGGATGTTTTTGAAAATTCTCTTATGCCCATCAAGTCTAAATTTTTTAAAATCAAAATTCAGTAAAAACAGTTTGCTATTTTGAATGTATTTTTAAATGTAATTTATTCCTGTGATGGCAAAACTAAATGTTCCGCAGCTGTTACTTCAGTCTTCAGTGTCACATAATCCTTCAGAAATCATTTTTAATATATCACGGCTTACATTGATAACTCTGATGATGTTAATGAAATGTTTCTTGAGCAAATCAGCTTATTATTAGGATGATTAGGATTTCTGAAGGACCATGTGACTGGAGTTAAGGCTGCTTTACTATTACAGGAATAAATTAAATTTTTTAAAATATAAAAAATAAAAAAACTTATTTTAAAATGTAGTAATATTAATATTATGTAATTCGTAATAATAAAATCTTAATTATTCTAAACTTTTGGTAGCATGTGTCAGAATTCAGGAAAAAGTATTAACATTTGTACTTGGGAATTAAAACAATTCCTCAATGAATTCATTTTATTCATTCTCACCTCTCGGAAGTGGAATTTCTTGAACATGGCAATGCTGATTTTGTTATCCAAACCAATCTTGACTTCAAACTTTTGAATTCCAAGTTTATGGACACCTGTTGAGGTAAATCACAAAAAAAAAAAACACTGTACATATAAGGAGTAGTCACTACTAATAATAGATCTTTAATCATCAGCTTTGTCCTACCGTAGTACATCATCATGCGTGTTACTTCTTTCCCAAGTCCCTTTCCTCTGTAGCAGGGCACTAAAAAATGATTTGATGTTACTGACAAGCTCAAGCCAATCTGAATGAAATAAATGCGCTGCAACCTCTGTAACCTGCAATCATGATCTCCAATTCAGCCAGGGAAGGATCGCTGGGGTCAGTGAGGAAAATGTTAACATCTCCCACCATGCACTCTTGCTCCGGTATACTCGGATCTGCCCATTTCTGTTTATCCAAGATGATGAAGGTGCACTCTGAGGGAGAAAAAACACATGATGAATAAATTCAGAAACAGATCATAGTCATAATATTGACTATGTGCTTGAATGTCAACAGGACAAATGTTCATGTGAAAGGTGGAAACTCACTGTCATCATCTTCTCTCCAGCATCTTTGCATGTCATATTCCTGCTCCAGTGTCAGGGGCTCTGATGCAGTCAGCTTCTGCAGTTCAGGAGAGCACATCCATTGATGATACCTAAAAACATAGCGGTTAGACGAGGTTCAAATGAACTGAGACTACAACCACCAGACCCAAGATGATATGCTGGATTTACTTATAATACCTGGGAACATGATCTGCATTGTAAGGTACTAATACAACCTTCTCCCCCTCCAGTAATATATCTTCATTTATCCTCATTTTAAGCAGCCTGTAAAATAAAGTGTTTTAAGGCACATACTTAATGTTCTAACTAGCAGTGTAGCATTTTTGTCACCATCGTACCTCAGATTCAAACTTGAATACAGAATGGTCGCTTAAATTATGTCCATCTGTTTTATTTACGTATATAATCAGCCTGTCATAATAGACTAAACAGATAAATCACAATAGTACGAATTTCAATGAATTCAACTCACATAAACAGCGGCGCATATGAACTACGTCATCAGCACGCGTAGAAACCTGCGCGCGTTTGTATTGTGAAACGCGAGAGGGCGCGAGGTTACAGCTTTTCGTTTAAAGACTTAATTCACAACTGCACTGTGTAATTGATTAAATATATTTCATAAATAATTTTTATTTTTTAAATAATTTTAGCATTAAAAAAATGCCCACCCACAAAATATAAATGAAAGTCAATGGACAGATTATTCATGTGCACGTTCTCTTAACAATGGTAAACATTTAAAAAAGTGTTTCCCCTGTGTACTCGATATCACTTTTTCATCTTTGCAATATAACAAAATGCAATTCCTAATGACATAATCGTTTAGGAAGTGACATCAACGTTTTGGAGGGAAGCAACATGGAAAACAACAGCAGCAGTAAGTAGCTATTACATTTACATTTAGTAATTTAGCAGACGCTTTTATCTAGCCAAAGCGACTTACAAATGCTGTGGATTTAATACATTCGGTGCTATTTTGAGCATTTCGCCGTTTTTCTCACCTTTTCAAACATCCCATCCTGAGAAAAACTCAGAAATAGGATGATAATAGGAAGCAACACTGCATATAAATTATGCATCTATATTACAAACATAAAACTAAAGTGAACAAATTTGATTGGTGCATTTAATATTTATTATTGCAGTTCAAATAAAAGATGTATGTCTATAGGCCCTAAAGTTCCAGCTCATCATATATGTTATCTGTATGCTTTCCCTCTTATATTGCAGTTCAATTGCAGTGATATTTATTTATTTTTCTACCAAATTGTGCAGCCCTACACACAAAAAAGCCATTTCCTCTCACTCACGTTGCTCTCATGTTTTTCTTTCTTCCATGAAACACAAAAGGAGTTCCCTAATTATTTTGCAACTATTTTCTCATAAGTGAATGAGAACTAAATGAGAAAAAAAGATTCCCTGACATTATGATTGTTTTCAGATCTTGCATATTTATTCATTCTTGATGTAACGCATGAGAAGCAATTAAGTTTGTCCACAATTTCTTCTCCTTCTATGGTGCAAACAGCACTTCTGGTTTATGTAACCTGAGAAGTTCTTGCTATATTATAGATGTCAACATCACTGGTTCTTATGTGTATCACAGATGCAGCAGATTTTAATGTGCAAATCCATGACATGGCTTCAGACGACTTGGAATATATTGCAATGTATGCAGTATTTTATGGCAGGTAAGTGTAACCTATACTAAAATATGTTTCCAGACATTTTAATTTATATTTCATTAGTTTATGTGGGGAAAAAAGAGGTCGGCCTGTTTTAAATTTTGTATGTCAATTTCTGCTATTTTTAACTATAAAATGAAGCATACAGTTATAATAGAAATAATAAAATTAGAAAAATGAAGTAATAAGATTTATCTAAAAACATGGGATAGATTGCATTTATATTTTAATTATTGTATTAATTAATATTTATATAAAATAAACAATAATGATTAATACAATAAAAAAATTATATATTGCAATATATCTCGAATAGGTTTCTTACAGCTCAAAAAGATCATTGTATTGTGTCACTCTCCTAGTCCTCACATCCAGGTAATCAGACTTGACATATTTTCCCTGTTTTATTCTACTCCTTCTGCACAGCGTTAATATTCTGATTGTATATCACTTTTTCACTGGACCATCTTTTTGTGGTTCTCAGATGTAATAAAAAATGATGAGGACGTTAAAGATCTTGATGAAGATGTTTATTGCAGCATAGCAGTGACAAAGTACATGTTGTACCTTGGCTTCAACAGAGTCGGAATGAAGCCAGAACATCCTAAACTCAAATCTTTTACAAATTTACAGTTTACTACCCTTAATGGAAATGAATTTGCTCCTGTCGTAACAGCTGTGGTTTGTATGTTAATGAAGTTCTGTCACCTAATTGTCTGAGATGGTTCTCTGTGTCCCACACCCGCTCCCACTTTACAATTGGTCACCATTTGTTTAGGATGTGATCATCCCAGATTATCTTAGAAACAACATAACTGTTGACTTTCTTAATCTCTATAATAATTAAGCCATTTTGGGAAATGAGCATGATCAAACATCTATTGTGGAGTGGAATCTGGTCGGGGCAGACTATAGTTTCTTACACAGATAAGGCACCAGGGCAAGCAGTGTTGGAAGCTAACTTCATTTTGAAAAGGGCAGTTTGTCATGTATCTGAGTGAGCAGGGCAGGTCTGTTCTTAAAGTGACCAGTTCATCATATATATTTCCCTTCACCCCTGTCTAAAGTGACACTCTTTATGGACAAGTGGCGTGTTCGCCACCATGTTTCTGTCATCACCCTCATGCCAGTCATCGACGGCGTGACGGTGACGAGCCATCAGTCAGTGCTAATGAAAGGGATTCATTCAGCTCACTCGCTGAGAAAGCGTCTATCTTTCCTCTTCTCTAAAATTAGTCTAATGGAGTCCCCTCGGTCTGGCTTCCTCTGCGGTAATGAATAAAGTGACAGTGAAGAGGCCATAAGTATGTGGGGTCCTACGGGAGCCGCCTGTGAGATAGACGCTCAAGCGGACAAGACGATCCGTCTCTCTATCATCGCTCTCTATCTTGTTGATGTGTTTGTAAACACAGGCAGTCGACAGGTAGACAGCAGTATGGAAGCCCGTTTCCGCCTCTAAATTAAAAATTAAAAAGGTAATTGCGACTTTTAATCTCACAATTCTGAATTTTTTTCTCGCAATTGTGAATTTACATCTCACAATTCTCACTTTTTCACTCAGAATTGTGAGATATAAACTCGCGGTTCAGACTTTTTTCTCAGAATTGTGAGATATAAACTCACAATTCTCACTTTTTTTCTTAGAATTGCGAGTTATAAAGTCAGAATTGCGGGATATAAACTCACAGTTGTGAGAAAAAAAGAGACTTTTTTCTCGTAATTGCGAGTTTGTATCTCGCAATTCTGACTTTTTTTCTCAGAATTGTGAGATATAAACTTGCAATTGCAAGTTATAAAGTCCAGTTCTGAGGAGAAAGACTGATTATGTTGTCAGAATTGCGAGTTTATATCACGCAATTCTGAAAAAAAAAATCTGAATTGCCAGTTTATATCTCACAATTCTGAGTGAAAAAGTGAGTTTGTCTTTTATTGGTACAGGGTTTTTTTTTTTTTTTTTTAATTCAGTGGTGGAAACGGGCTTCCATACAGCAGAGTTTAGGAGGAACTAAGGAAAAGATTGATTTTTTCCTCAAAAAAAAAAAAAAGAGGCACAAGGTGATTATTTTTATAATTAATATTTCCCATCTTAATGATCCTTCCCGACATGCCCTGTTACACTGCAGGGAAATACACAGGAGAAATCAACTGAATATTTGAATGGAGAGTCATGATTGATGACTGTCCTCTCTTGTAATTTCAGAAATCTGCTGACGGTGTGTCATTTATTGTTATGGCTTTATAAGCAATAATACATGAGCATCTGTGATACAGGCATTCTTGTGTCTAACAGCAGGCAAAAGATGATTTTATTCAATTTAAACATGTCAGTTTTCCCACAGACTCTATCATTACCTGATAAGTGGGGTGTCACGGCAGGATAGCAACACATCAGTTATACCTGCTTTATTTATGTGCATGAATATACCTTTTATATCAATATATAAATTGGGTGAAACATGCATACAAGACATTTTATTGTATTATTGTCACATAGAAACTGGTATGAAAGTTGTCAAGTAGTAATAGGTCATATATTATTAAAAAATATTTTTTTAAATCGCATTGGACACCTTGTAATTTAAGAGGTTAAGTTAGTTTTTATAAAAGTTAAAATTGCAATAATATATTTTTGCACTAGTTACACAATTGCAAACATTTACGCAAGAGTTGACTATACCTTTAGAGTACACTACTGTTCAAAAGTTCTCTTATTCTCATTTGCATTTATTTAATCACAAATACAGTAAAAATAAAAATATTATTACAGTATAAAATAACTGCTTAAGGCTTTCTATTTTAATATATTTTAAAATGTAATTTATTCTTATGATGGCATAGCTGAATTTAACTTCAGTCTTTAGTGTCACATGATCCTTTAGAAATGCTGATTTGGTGCTCAAGAAACATTTCTTATTACGGTATTATCACTATTAAAAATAGTTGTGCTGCTTAATATCTTTTATAGTATTTAATATTTATAAACAGCATTTATGTGAAATACAAACCTTTTGTAACATCATAAATGTGTTCACTCACTTTTGATTAATTTATTGCATCTTTCCTGATTAAGAATGCATTTTTTTAAATTAATTTTTTATTTTTTTATATTATAGCAAGTTGTCATGCATTGCACTTGCTACAATGCTTTAATATATGACACATTGCTTTTTACAATTCCTCTTAATTAGTTTAATATTTAATCTGATATACCTTTTATAGAAATATTATTATATTGTCACAAATGTTTTTTTTTTAATGGAAATGTTCTATTACTTTTTATGAAGTCAAGACTTAAAGGACCATACTTGTCCAGAAATTGAATTTCAAAAATAAACCTACCCCGAGAAATATAAATAAAAAGTATAACAACTAGCCCCGGAGTACTTGAAAACACTTTTCATTTCCATGTAAGAAAATAAGAACAACACTGAATAATAAGATAATTACTGTTTATCGCATCTAACCTTCATAAGCCTCTTTGCTGGGACATTGTCGTACTTGAAATCATGCCCTGAAATATCCCCTCAGTTTATTCCATCAGAAGATGAATGCAAATGTTAACATACTCTGATGTGAATTGTAACTTTCTCATTTCTTGTTGTTCCTATTTTACATCATGCAAAAAAAACGCACTACTCATTTTTGCCTTAAAACCGTATAAAGGAATAAATGCAAGGTAAATTGGTGTGAAATGTGGTCCTCAAACTTTTGGAAGTTATTATGTTTATGAAAAGCTGCTGTTGTAATTTCAGCAATTCTGATGCATAAATTCAACACATCCTGCTATAGCTTAGTTGATTTTCAGACGTGCGCCACTGTTCCATTGGCTGCTTTGAACTTTCTATGTCTAAATCCTGTCCAAAGGTAGAAGCAAAACCATTGCAAAGACTAGAGACAACTCAGTGCTTTTGTGACATCTATCACTTATACAAAGCCAGCCTATTCTATTCTGTGTGGGAAATACAAGATTCACAATGTGTGCTGGAGCTTCATGCACTATAGCAAAGCTACAGCAAGAAATCAGGCATGATTTAAAAGTGAAATATAATGGTTCTACTATTAATTGATTTTCCTCCTGATATGTTCCCTTATTATGTTTAATTTAAGCTGGAAAAGTTTATGTTATACCACAACATTCATTTAAAAGCCAAATGAAACTTTGTGAAATATTTAATTATTTTTGCCACTGTTGACAAAAATGCAAATGAATCCATTAAAGTTTAATAGCCCAAAACTATTGCGAACCTTCTCAGAGAACAACTGAACATAATTACACTTGTGTTTTATTATTGCATATCTGATGCTTGTCGCAATAATTTCCATAACTCCCATGGCAAGAGATGTTTTTTCCCCCCCACATAAAATTAAAGTCAATGCAATAGAGTACAAAATGTATCATACATGTTATAAGGTTTCTAGGCTTTGCATGTTCCACAAAATATATTTGCATTTATTTTAATATGCTCCACATTCAATATTTGTCATCATAATTAAACTAACAAACAAGATGTGCAATCATTTCAGAATATCAAAGTTTTATGTTTTTTTGGGTGTAATTAAAAAAGCCATTAAGACTCAAACTTGTGTCAGATTTTATTAACAGTGTTAAGCCCTTAATATACAGTATGCTATTATGAACTTAATTAAATTTCTGGGGACGGCAGGTTCATCGGAAATAGGTAATACATTTGCAGATAAATTAAGAACACTTTACAACGTATTCTAACAATCTTAATATATCAAACATGTCTATTGAACCTGCTGCTGGAGATTTTAATTTATTTAATCAACTTTAAGAAGTACAGTACAAACACTTTGAACCTATGAATCTACAGCACAACTGACCCCGAATATTAGCAGCAGAATATGATGTCACGCTCTTGGCTTCTGTTTGTAATTCAGTTCAACCTGTTAAAACGGTAGATATGGCTTGACATAGGTTGTTCGTTCGTTCACAGACAGCATTCGCTTTCACTCTGCATTTGTCCTTGAGATATGATGGTACTTGTTTAAATATTAATTACTGAACATAAAGTCTGATTGCGTGGTCACTTTAATTGAAGAATCTCTGTGTTAGTAAGAGTATGTGTCATTCTATAACTGTAATCTCTCATGGGATACCTGTATAGCATGGCTGAGTGTGCTGCGTTTAGGTGAGTTTTTTGAGGTATTGTGATGGCGTAGTGGGAATGCAGCAGGATGACGTGGCAGATGGTTTATTAGAGCTGATCTCAGCTGGAAGGCCTGAATTACTGAGGGGACAGTGACACTCTCACAGCCTGTTGCAAGACACACGCACACACACATCGTGGACACAACTTGGCCACTCACTGATCCCATAGAGCGTTTCCAGATCACACAGTGATCTCAATGACCACATATGCTGGACACATATTCATCACGCACTAAACATGATAACCACTGTCCATTCATGAAAACATATTAAACATTTCTGAGCTTTTCTTGCAAAGGTGAATATTTTTCAAAGTTATATTTTGTTTTTACATTTTGGGTCTCCAAATGATTCATAATGATGTTCCATATACACTACCATTCAAAAGTTTAGGATCAGTAAGTTTTTTTCCCCCCACCAAGGCTGTATAGAAACAGAAATATTGTTAAATGAATATTGTTAAATATTGTTATATTGTTATAACAGAAATATTGTTAAATTAAATGAAATATTGTTAAATGAATCATCCAGGTGGATGCTGCACACTGGTGGTGGATGAGGAGATACCTCCTGACAATGTAAAGCGCGTTGAGTGCCTAGAAAAGCGCTATATAAATGTAATGAATTATTATTATTAAATATTACAATTTCAAATAACTGCTTTCTATTTTAATATATTTTAATATGTAATTTATTCTTGTGATGCAAAGCTGAAATTTCAGTGGCCATTACTCCAGTCTTCAGTGTCACATGATCCTTCAGAAATTGTTTTAATATACTGATTATTGTTATTATTATTATTTTTATTATTTTTATTATTATCATCAATGTTGAAAACAGTTGTTCTGCTTAATATTTTTGTGAAACACATTTTTAGGATTCTTTGATGAATAAAAAGTAAAAAAAACCCCAGCATTTATTTGAAATAGAGTTTTTTCTATTTCTATTTTTTACATTATAAATGCCTTTACTGTCAGTTATGGACAATTTAATGCATCCTTGTTAAATAATGAAAATATTTTTTACATTTAGAAATGTCTTTACTTGCTGAATAAAAATCTAATTAAAAATCTTACTGCCCCCACATTTTTGAATGGTAGTGTAAATATAAGAAAACCATTTGTAGGTTGATTCCTCTGAAAAGCAAAAAATATATCATAATTCTGTTTGTTTGAGAACATTTTCTTAACCAATGGTGTGACTTTATGGTGGGACTATCTGTTTGTGCAACCAATGACATAGGATTATTAAGGAAACCTGTTTGAAATCAGTTATTATTTTTCCAGTTTCCAGTTTTTCTTCAGTTATATTATTGGCACAGAAACTAGACACGTCAGCTTTAAGTCTAAAACCATAAGGATTAGTCACTGATTGCGTTATACACTGGTCTCCAATGCCAACCACTTACAGAGACTGATTGGGTGACCTCTGAGAAAAGGACAGATGGTGGTGAGGGAGAGGGGTCTTAGTGATCACACTGTTCACCCAGGATCACAATATCAATGGTGGGACATAGCCGCTTTCAGGATGATATGCCAGGCGTAGTTTGTCTTTGGGTTGTCTGACGTGTCTTTTGGCGGACACTCGCCACAAACACAGCTAATTAGAGGTAATAAAGACTCACACATCAGGGAGAAAAACACACTTGTGAAAATGGCCTCACGCTGGGTACAATATTGCAGAGCATGTGAAAAATCTGTCTCTGTCACACAAGGGCAGGGCAGAGAGGTTAAGTGGACAATCTGACCACAACCGTTCATTCATATATTCTTGCTGTAGCTGTAGTTTAATGCCAGTTGAAAGTTATATGTTATAAGTTATATGTGAGTTATATCCCACTTACAAACTCAAAGCATTTCAGTCAATCATGCATCATTCCTGTGCAGTATAAATATTTAAAGTTTGTTTTTTTAACTGACTTAACTCCATCTTGGGCATGTTATTCACAGCCAGGCTGGCAGTCATGTCAAGTAATTATTTTCATTGGAGTCAGAGCTGATTGATTCAATTTTCCTCATTGTTAACTAACTCACTAAACTGAAACCTTAATTTTTTTTTTTTAATCAAAGTGATATCTTTCAGTAATTAGATTGCTCCACTTTAAATCTAATTAATGATGAAGAAAACTCAAGTAGAAATTATTGTGACAGTACAGTGGCAGGACAAAGTATGTGAACCCATTGAAATTGGTTGTTTTTTGCATTAATTGCTCATAAAATAATATAATAGTACAGGCAAACACAATGTGCAATCTACATTCTTTTATTTTCCAGTATATTCTGCATATCTGAACCCTTTACAACAGTGACGGTATGATTTTTGATATCATCTTTTCACACTAAGGATAATTAAGAGCCAGGGAGTGTAAACTTTTTGAACCTAATGATGATGATGATGTTTATTCATCATCATTAACATTATTATTTATATATGTGATTCATATTTTTTAATATTTTGTTTCAATGTACACCTTTTTTTCTTTTATTACTGCTCTTCAGAAGATACATACATGACAAAATAAATACAATTTACCCTGATCACCATTTTAAAAACATTTACATCCCCGGCTCTTAATGAATTGTTTACTTTTGGGTATCATTGAATGTTTTCACCCTTTAATAGTTGTGTGTGAGTCCATTATCTGCCCTCAGTGTGAAAAGAAGAATATCAAAATCATACAGTAACTGTTGTAAATGGTTCAAATATGCAGAATATGCTGGAAAACCAAAGAATGTGATCTGGAGGAAGTTGTGGATCATCTAGGGTGAACAAGGTGAAGTTCACTTACTTTTTCCACAGCACTGTGAATGTTTATTGGGATGTGTTCAATAAAAACATGAAAGATTATATTTGTTTGTGTTGTTATCTATAGTTTGCCTATACCTGTGACTTTGATGACAAATTAATGAAGATAACCATCTAATTCCAATGCGTTCACATTCTTTTTCTTGCAACTGTAAATGGATAGAAACATGTTTTTACACCACAATGATGAAAACGTTTTTACGCGGTGATTCTTTCTTGCTATTCCACGTACAAATCCAAAAGCGTACGATATTGACACGCTGAAGAAAAAAACTTGTGTGAACTATTCATGCATTATTCATTGCATGGTTCATCCTAAGGGATTGACAATAGCGGGCTAATCTCTAACTGAGGCTTAGTTCTGGGGAAATGAGGTCCATTTAATGAGATATGTAAAAGATAATTATGATTATGACCCCCAGATGCAGAATTTTCTGCATAATTGAAGATAAAATTGCAAGAGGAGATATTGTAGCCCAGAGGCAAGACAACAAAAGACCAATGAGGAGAAACGCTTATTAGATGGGTGGTTACAGAACCGTGACTCTGCATTTTTCAGGGATTAAACTCCCTAAAGTTCAGTTTTTGTCACACTTAATGCTGTTGAATTATTTATGTACAACAATTATACTCATTGGGTAACAGGGAAATACTTGATCTGGACACGTGTTGTGCACGGTTATAGACGAATACAATAAAAGGATAAAGTACCTGTCTAAAGATGACTTAAATATAAATTACCTTGGAAATGTAGGCTAATTTAATATTCTGATATGCTACGTTATACTTCTTTTTTTAGTTTGAGAGAATGTGCACAGTGAAGCATCATCAGTGGTCTTTACATGCAGATTGACTTGGATTCTATAATTCATAACATAGATATGCAAAAGTGGTTTTAGTATTTTATTATTTAGAATCAAGCTAAATTAATTTTATTGTCTGGGTAGGAAGAAATATAATTGCTCATGATGCAAGGCTGACAGGTTTCGACACAAAATTTTTAAGGCTTTAAAATAGGAAAAGATAATGTCATAAACCTGGATGTAGCATAGTCAGGGTTCACTAGTTCAAATAGTTCAAACCAACAAAAATGTAAAATTAGGCATGGATTTATTCCACATGGACATATTTTAAAGAAGCATTAGTAAACGAATCATTCTTTTAAAAAAATGTTTATGATTTAAAATGGGCTGCAACCAAATAATTGAGTCAGTAAATTGAACCGAATCATTGTTTCATTATTTAATGAACAAATCATTCAGTAAACTGGATTAACCAGATCATTGTAATTAACTGAAAAAGAAGCTATTGTCCGATTTGTTAACAGAGTCAGATCTTTCAAATGAATTGGTGGATCCAGTTTGTTAACGAGTTGTTCATTTGAGTCTGATCTTTTCAGTGAATCTGATTTCATACTTTTATGATTTGTCCTTACACCTCAAGTTCCTTTCAGTTCCATGGATTCCTTTAATTAGTTCCCTTTCCTTTAATCAAAGAAATGTTTCCACGTAAGATGAAAGAAAGTTGGCAAGGAGTCTCTTGTAAGTCCTTTGCCTGTTTCCGCCAGGAAGCTGAGCAGTACTGACAGAACTGACAGTCCATGTCTTGGACAACAATTACAACCTGACATGGACCAGCTTCTGGATATAAGGTTCAACATTTTCTCCTGATGAGTGCCATCTGATGGAAATCAAATGGGAGGATGAGGACAGTGCTTGCAGGCCATTTACGGTCACAGAACTTAAGACTGATGCTCTATGACAATGCCAATCCCTTTTGTTCCTCATTTGATGGACTGACTGAATAATTTATTTATACAGTATATAGAGGTGTGACTATGTTTCTCTGTTCAAAAAGTTATAGTGTGCTGTCTGCCAGGGAGACATATTAAAGGAATAGTTCAGCCAAAAATGAAAATTTGCAGAACATTTCTCACCCTCAGGCCATCCAAGATGTAGATGAGTTTGTAGATGGGTGCCGTCAGAATGAGAGTCCAAACAGCTGATAAAAACATCACAATAATCCACAAGTAGTCGATCAGTTATTTGAAGTGAAAAGCTGCACGCTTGCAAGAAACAAATCCATCATTCAGGCATTTTAACTTTAAGCCATATATAGCTTTTGACCAAAATATGAGTCTATAATCCATTCCTCCAGTGAAAAAGTCCATCCCCTGTTGTCCCCTACCCCTTACTAGGGCTGGGCAAAAAAATCGATTTTTCGATATATCGTTTTTTTTGTATTAAATCTATATTCATTCATATAGTCAAATCGAAACAAGAATTGAAATCAAAAATCAAATCGAAATCGAATAGAAAATCGAAATCGAATCGAATTGAGAGCTTGAAAATCGAAATCGAATCAAATTGGAACATCTGAATCGATACCCAGCCCTACCCCTTACAATACATTTTCATTAAATTTCCATTTTGGGGTGAGCAATTCCTATAATGCAAAGGCTGTTCCAAAATTTAGGCAACTTAAATATGCTAATAAATTTAAAGGGTGGATTTAGCAAGAAAAATGTTGAATTATAAATAAACGTATATTTTATATGAATAAAAATTATAACAATAACATTTTATATATTTAATATATAAATGTACTGTATTTAATATATAAAATATTATTGAACATCACAATGCTTCCATAAATATTGTAAAATAATATTAGATTTTTAATTATATTTTAAAACAAATATTTTCCTTACATAGCTTATTAACACATCACTGTTATTGCTTAGCAACATGATAAGGTCAAGCTTTACTGTAATCAATTGTCAAGTCTTCTGTGCTCTTCACACGAGGCATGCTTTTTATACACACAGTTGCTACCTATGTAAAGTTTTGCAAACTGGTCAATTTTTTTTCAGATGCTGTCTGAGAAGGCAGCTCCCTGTTTAAGCAGCTCACTAGGTTTTGGAACACAGCTTTTTGTGTCAGCCCTAAAACAGATGGACTCATGATTCAGAGTGTAAAAGGTCTCATGATGTCTCATGATTTAATAATTCAATACCGACTGCTCAGTATATCTTCACTTGACTGGATGGGATTATAGTCCCAGCCATATCTGCCACTCTACCAAGTGTTCAAGCACCATGACGGCCTCATAAACATGCTCATTAAAACCAGGTCAGAGGCAAATATAGTCATGAAGTTTAACGACTCATTTCTTCATTAATGGCGGCACGAGTTTAAAAAGGGGGGGCCTGGAAGCGGAAAAGCAATATTTTGCACTTGTGCATCCATTTCTGCTCTAATTAATTTAGCTTCTTAATTATGCTGGTTTGATTGTAATGTATTCAGGTGATTAATGATGCTAAAGGAAGGTTTCACTCTCATCTGGAGAGCAATTATGAGTGCACCCGAGCTCTAGTGCACCTGTCAAGCTCTGAACTCAACTCTCTTATAGTCTTCTTCTGTCAGATTGCTTTCAGAAAGGGCCTAATGGTTTTGGCTCAAATGCACAAACAGTATTTTTAGGACTTACTAATGATGATCTATTATTTTGTGGCAAGATAGAGATGGGGTACAACTTGACTTTATTTCAGCCAAGTCTTTACTGATTGAATGAAACCTAATTAAAGTGGGGTGTAGACTATAAATATGTGTAATTAATAACAATGTGCTTGATCCATTCAGTCACCAGCAGTGGATGCTATCCTCTTTGAGTCTTTATTTGTGTGGTGCTTTTACGGTCAATTTGACTCCTTGAGGGTGCTTGTTTGTCTGGGCCGGTTTACAGAAATAGAAGCTAAATGTGGATGGGATGAAAGGGGAAAGAGGATGAAAGAGATTCGTCACCACTTTCTTTTTGCCTTTTTTCAATATTTTTCTATTGTGTGATGACACACTCGCTCTTCAAATAGCAAACCTAACACCCTTCAATCCACTGAACTACAACAAGACAGACAAACTCTGTTGGAATATGTTATTATGTGACAGTATACTTTGATGTTATTCCAAACCTGTATAAAAACACATCTTTACATTTTTTCCCATACAACAACAATTTATATATATATATATATATTATAAATATATAATGCTATATATAAATGTAATGTTGTATTCAAAGTTGTATGTGTGCTAATGTTTCTATTGCTGTGACTCTCAAATCAAATATGGTATCTTTGACACCATTATGTTTGGTTATGACTATGAGACACTTGAAAAACGGTCATGTTTGATGTTATTGATATCTAACCTGAACCATAGGTGCTATATTTAATTTAAAAGACAAACTAGAGATTAATATTTTTAGTGAGCAACAACATAAACTTCAGTTTGTTCAATGTGAAAACAATGATTTTTGTTTGTGTTTAGAGTAAAAGAAAACAGGTTTGGAATGACATGAGGATGAATAAATAATGACAGAATTTGTAGTTTTGGTTTTTAATGTCATTGCATGACTCTTGCTCTAAAAATGACATTATATCAGTGTCTCAACAGTGTGGTTTAAGAAACTGTTACGTGCATCATGTGCATGTATGCGTGATGGGCAGTGTATAACTGCAGGCTCTCTCCTTCCGTGTGGCGTGCCGATGTAATCAGGGCGTCTCTCCGCAGGGGCGTGATGAGCTCATTAAGATGGATCAATCTGAGGAAGCAGCGCCTGCTGAACTGATAACGCCACATCCATGTCTGATACCTGTTCCTGCCATCCTGGCTCCCCATCGACCAGACATCAGGGCACACTGACATCCAGAGCTTTTCAGCATTACTGCTCCCCTGGAGGGATCGCAGGAGTCTTTCATCTGAGCACTGACGACATTGGAGCAGCTCTTTGATCAGTGTTATTATTTCGACGATTCATCATTTTGATGTGTGGTTTAGTATGTGCCTCTCACACAAGTTGGCAGGTTTCACTGTGAGTTTCCGCGGGGTAAATAGTCTTGGAGAAAACCGCAAAGTCCGATCAGAATATCCAAGATCAATGGTAACAGTTCGATCCATATTTTTAAGTGTCAACTCCATGGTTTGGTTTCAAATTGTAAGTGACACGAACAATAGCATATGTCAGACGCATGCAGAGACGCTACTAGCAAAGTGAAAATATGGAGTCAGTTTCAGAAGGAGGGAGAAAAAAAATAACATGTTAGCAGATGTATTAATTCCTCCACAGCTGCGGCTATATTTGGGCCACGGTTAATTCATGCTAACTAAATTCAGTTTGTATTTGTGCTTTTTTAAGGAGGACGCTGGAGTTAAGGGGAGTAGATACAGTACATTTTCAGTGTGTGCGTGGGTATAGGCCAAAATGCAAAATAGGTCAAAGGTCAACATCCAAAAAGTCAATAACCACCAGGAAACACATTCAAATCGATAAGCAAAAGGGCACAAACAGGAAAGAAATCCGTAACATATAAGAGCCAAAACTAGAGCAAGGCACAAATGAAATGCCCTCATGTCCTTTAAACCTGTATGCTGTTTTTTTTTCTTTCTCTGACACAATATAGAATTTTACTCAGATTTGTACCATAAAACAACAGCTTACAGTGACCACATTTGTCAGGCTCCAAAAAGTACCAAATATATATACTCTAAGACAAAAATGTTTATACCACCAGCTCTCAAATCAGTTAAAATATAGAAAGTTGTCACAACCCTGGTTTCCTCAACAAAAACCCAGTAGGGTTTTTCCATTGGCTTTCCACTGGGTTATTACAGAAAATAAGCTATGTAACCAACAAAAGTTTTGTTCATCACAATAATCATTACAAATGAAAACTAAATACAATCACTGGAAGTAAAAATCTAAACGAAGGTTATAAATGACCTTTAAGCTTCCAACAACTCTTTCAGTCTTTGTTTAAAATACATTCGGTGCAACATTTCTGCAAAATGATATTATGTTGCTTCTGTTTTACTGCCACTTAAAACTACTTAATTATATGCATAGGTACGTTTTTGGAGTTTTGCAGAAATATAGGTAGAAGCACATTTTTCCAAGCTAATGTTGCAACATTCAGTAAATAATGACTTGAATTTCCTCACACAAAGCTATCATATGGCTTCAGAAGACTTGAAATATAGCACAAGAGTCTACTTTTATGGTGTTTTATGGTGTGTTTTTGTCCTTTTAGGATGTTGACGGATCACCGTGAACTGTCACTGCATGCAGAAAAATTCTTCAGCCACAGAAAATAGAACAGCATACGGGTTTGGAAAGACATGTGGGTGAGTAAGTAATGACAGAATATTCATTTTTGGATGAATTATTCCTTTAAGAAGTGAGTTAACGGTTCCACGTCGCATCTGAAAGAAGTTTAAGATCATAACCGACCACGCGTGATTCATAGTGCAGACTCAAATTTAACGGCATAAGATAAATTTAGCATTGACTTTGTGTCAGAAACAGGGGTGTTTGATTACTTGTAGTGATTCCAACAATCTCTATAGTGCTCTAAAGCACTATTTACCTGAGACTGACTGGGCCGCAGAGTGTTGAATGTGACCCTTAGGTAAGGTGTAGCAGGAGTTTTTCTGCGTAAACCTGACATGTTATCTCCAGGGCTTCCACACCATCTCAGTTTTCTTAGATTAGCTTCTCTCCCAGGATCTGTCATCTATTGAGACTGGACCTAATTCTGCTCACACTGGGAGTGCAGTCTCTATCGCTCTTTTTCTATGTATTTTTCTTTCTCCTTGTCCTCTACTGCTTTTGCTTAAGAAAAACCCATGGAGACTCTCTGTCGTTCTGAATCTCGCATCCATCAGTCAGCCACTCGAGCGGAGTGTTGTGAGCGTGGGTATGGATGAGATGAGTACTATGTGTGTGTGTTGTTGATACCTCAGACTGTGGTCCCTGGGCAGTCTCTCACACACATCAGAAAAGGAGCCATCTGCTCTCTTCTGAGGATTTGCTTCAGGTCAAGCTCAAACCGAATGTAGGAGATGCTTCTGGAAAGCACAATGAACCTGGTTTCATTTCACAATAAAACAAACAGCTCTTGTCGGCGTGTGTGTTTCGATAGTTGTCTGCTATATCAAAGCTCTAGAGAGGAGCGTTTTTACAGATGGGAGGTTGTTAGGCACCTCTCAAGACACAGACGCTTGTGTTTCATATATCTAAACTGGCTTTCACTCATTTAGTCAGTCAGTCCATCAGTCACATGTCTGACGTGAACTCCCATCCCAATCTCCCCTCATCCTTCAGCCTGACAGCCATGACAGCCAATCCCATTCTTGATTGGGCTGACACTCAAAAGGAAACAGACAAATGGAGACCATCACCCTTTCTGGAGTTGAGACACGCTATCTGTAAATCACGATACCCATTCCACCTTCAAAACCTGCTGGACAGACAGAGAGACACACACCCGCAACAAAAAGTCAAAGCAACATCAACCAAATGATTTACAGTCTTGCACAACTGCTTTCCCCGTCCCGGTGAAGACTATGTGCACTTAAACCTTCAAGTGTGTGGTGATTTATTCAGCATGTTCACAAGAACAATCCATAGAAGTTATGTGAGAAGAAACATAGTTACTTATGAGAACTTGCTACTCTTTGAAACTAAAAAGTATACCAAAAAAAATTATATTTAGTCTGTCATCAATAAATAAATAAACAAATAAACCTTTGTATTGTATATATTTTAATATTCGAGAAATCAGTTTACAAGCAGCATGTGACCTTTAACCTCACATGTGTGAGCATCGCAGACCTGGTACAAACGTGAAGATAGATTATCTCTGGATTAATCCCTGATTAAATCATCAGGTCCAGCTGATACCTGTCGCTTGCCAGGTCAGTGGATTTCTAGGATGGGCTGGGACGATATTTCTCCATGGCAACACTGTTGCAGCTTTCACCCTCCAGAACAGATTTTCAGAGGACATTACTCATATTTAAAACTACAGATATAGCTATAGGCTACATACACAATGTGCTCTAAATGTTTGAGACCACTAGTAAAAATAGGTCTATTATGTATTTTTGAATGTATTTCATTGCAAATTAAGGCTAAACACTAAAGGTAAAGCCATTGTTTTTTTTCTTCAATTTTGAAATTTTGGGTTGTGTTGCTTGCATAACATGTCTTCTTTCAGACTAGAAAGAAAACATCCAAACTACAGATCTACTTTATTACAGTTTATATATTTTATATCAAAATTTTCTATCATATATTTTCTCAAAATTATAATTTTTTTCTTCAGAAATCACCACTTCAAAAGCACCAACCTATATTCTAAAAAAAAAAATTTATAGAGCGAGTTGTATCATTTGCCTGAACATTTTATTTCTAAAAATACAGTGCAGTTTTTTTCTTGAACATTGACAAAAAAAAGTATTATTTTTTTTTAGTAATAAAAAAGCGATATCCAAAATCCCCTCTGTAAAAAGTTTTACTCTAATATGTTAAAAATGTGTTTAATTTTGAATTAATGGACTATGATTAATTAACTGGGGAAGTGTGGGGATATCTATTTAAAAAAATAGATTTAAAAAAATGTTTACCCAATTCACCAGTGGTGTCTTGCCTTAAATTATCAGCATAGCAATTTGAGAGAATAGATGAATTGAAAAATTAAAATGAATTTCAGAATGTCTTTGGTTTGTCTCTTTTGCTTTAATGGCAGCACACAGGCTGCATGAACTTCACTGTAAAACCTGATGTGATCCAGTATGATTTGAGAATGATCCAACAAGCAATCTGGTCAGCATCTTGAATTTGCTTGGTTTGATTATTGACCTAATACATTGAAAAAAAAAATCAGAGTAAATTCGAGTAAAATCACAGGCTTCGCTTATCCCGTGCGAATACACCACACGAAATTCAGATGTGGGGGGGTAATTTCAAAACCACACAAGGTCCCCAGATAATACTAATCCCGTGCGAATAGGGCTTTAGATATTTGGACCCCTCTGTGTATATACAGTAGAAGTACAATAAATGAATAGTTTTAGTTTTGGTTCTGAACATCCAACATAACATCTATATATAACATCTGCTTTGATTGAAATAATGAGCCAGTTTTGTCAAAGCACAGCATTTGCATTGTGTAACTCTGTTATATTTGTTAGTTCACTTTGTCCATGTGTGACACAGTTGAGCGTTGCAGTGATGAGAGGTGATGGGTACCTGAGTGCGGGCCTGTCATCCTGAGCTATGTGTGATTCAAACAAAAGTATATCCTTAGTGTCTCCTAATCATCAGGGACAAAAGGAAACTCCTTTTGACAAATATGCCCTGTCACATCTTTCCCCCAACAGAAGTGCAGCCTCCATTCAGGAGTTTGACATAGAGGCTGGTAATACTGCGGAGTGCCCTCTGGATTAAAACATATTAGTGATGCTTGCAAGGTACTTCACTTACAATGCTTTAGGGATATTTTTCCGATGTATGTCCATGAACTCATTTAAAAAGGAATTTGTGAATTAATTTAAAATGATAATAAGGCTCATTTAGAAACTTGTGAATTCACAACTGCCAAAAGGAAACCTGTAGGAAGGTTTCAATAAAATAAAATGCCCTGGAGGTTGCAATGCCAAGTTGAGAAATGACAAGTGGCATACGGCAAATCTTCAGGGATCCCTGTGAACCCTAAGGTTGGGCTCCACCCACAAATGGTGCTGTTATACATAAGCATTTGAATCAGGTATTTGTAATTCAGCCCTCTCTTGAATACTTTAACCTCTATCTATCTATCTATCTATCTATCTATCTATCTATCTGTCTGTCTGTCTGTCTGTCTGTCTGTCTGTCTCCATCCATCCATCCATCCATCCATCCATCCATCCATAACCAATAAACCATAAACCATAAACATGCTTAATATCCGCACTGATAATCGGTCGACCCCTAATTTAATGCATCCTTGTTGAAAAAATGTACATTTCTTTACCCCAAACAAGTTGAGAGGGTTGGTTCAGAGGCCACACTGTAAAAAATGACCGTTAATTTAACGGTGAAAGACTGTAAAAATGCTACAGTAAAATCCTGTTAAATGGTTAAGGTACAAAACAGATTTTAGTACTTCAATAGGTTGGTATATAATAAAATTTTATCAGTTAATGAAATTACGGTATTTAACTGTAAATTTAAGTTAAAACCGTAAAACCTAAAATGTTGCTACCGTATTTTTTAGGGTAAAATTCCGGCAACCACAGCTGCCGGTTTTCTACCGTACATTTTACGGATTTTTTTTACAGTGCATGCATTACTGGTTTTCTTGTATTTTGTCTTTTTTTGTAGAGATCATGACTCTGTTGTTTTTGTCTGGAGGTACCAAAAGCCATTTCCAAGAGCAGTGCATGTACTGCTGCATCATGGATGAGTGAATTCATTTTTATTTTGATCAGGGACTCCCTCAAGCTGAAATGGCTCCATGTCTGTCAGTGACAGGCCACTTCCAAATGTCCAAACTGGAGAAGGTGGCTACAACCTAATCTTTATAGACTCTATATAGTGGCTCTTGACCAAGTGGTCAATTTTGAGTTAGTTTTTTCTTGTGTGAAACTAGTCAAGATTACGTGAAAACACACTTTTGCTATAATGAGATCAATGGAAAACAAGACAAAAAATAATGCATGGCCTTTCCAGGGCTTCTCTGGAATGGAGCTCCATTTGAATGTGGCTTTGTGCAGAATAGAATCGCTCTAGACATGCAAATTTAATCATAATATAATATAACATGGCTCATAACACTGTAAGGAGGCCCCTGCATGGTGTCGGGGGTTGCGGGGGTGTCTCATATGCCAGTGGTAACGACCTGTTAACCAAACTCACTTTCAACAAGATCATCACCCATCTATGAACAATTGAAACCTCCATATGAACCTGTAATACTAACGCGTGTAAGAATCCATAAGCATTCAGTGCCATTTGTCTTCATATCATGCGGTCTGAAAGGATCATACGAGCGATCATGAGGCCGCAGAGGGGAGAGGTGATGCCTTTGCTTATAGGAGCGGATGAGCGATGTGTGAAATGGATTTTTGTGCTCTGCTGTGCTCCTTTCACACTCTAGGCTATCATAAGCTCTGCTAATTCAGCTGCATTGCCTCAACCCACGTTAATTATAGACTCATTGACAACAGCTCTTACTTCGGTGCAATCTACCCACCGCGCCGGCTTATTGAGGGTCGACTGAAATGAGATGGAGTTTTATGAAAGCCCCCAGAAACCGCAGCAATGGCCTAAAGCAATGCTGAGGATAATTAGATCCTGTGGCAGAGCTGGAAAATGAAGTTAACGCTTTACTTGAACCCTGTAGTCATGAGACATGCCAAGGAATGTCGACTTTCTCTTGTCACAACATCATAATATAAATGCTGCTACATGACAGAGCAGCTTGAGTCACCATGTGGAATAATATGACAAGTGACAGGCCTTATAAATGCTGTTTTATGGCACGAGTGGCATGAACATTTAAACAAAGGTGAACTAAGGAGTCTTACTTATGGTAGAAAGGAATACATTATTTCTGGCATCCATTTTCACAGTTTTTAGAGTTAATATTTGAATTTTTGAATTTTTCTTGACAGGTGTGCTTTATACAAACAACATCGGAAACATGTTATGATGGATTGAACTTACTTTAGTTACTTTAAAGCTGGGTTCTGTCATTTTTGTCCTCCATAAAACGTTTTAAAAATAAATAAATAAATTGTACTCTTGAAAAGTATTAGAATCATGTACACTCCCATGAGATCACATAACCTGCTAAATATTGTTCATTTTGTTTCTGTAGGACCCCTGTTATTAGATACTTTTGCCTGTGGATGAAAAATATTAATAATGGCTGACTGTGAAAAATAACTTTAATAACTGTATATA
>NW_015642053.1:3012621-3013447 GCF_001515625.1 Sinocyclocheilus rhinocerous | reverse complement strand
TATATATATATATATATATATATATATATATATAGCTATATATACCGTTCAAAAGTTTGGGGTTGATAAGATTCTTTAATGTTTTTGATGAAGTCTCTTATGCTCATCGAGGCTGCATTTATTTGATCAAACATACAGTAAAAACAGTAATGTTTTGAAATATTATTATGGTTTAAAACAACTGTTCTTTATTTTATTAATTTTTAAAATGTTATTTATTTTCACCAGCCATTACTCCAGTGTTCATTTTCACACAATCCTTATTCTAAATCATTCTAAATCATTCTAATGTTGATTTGCTGCTAAAGAAACATTTATTATTTTCAGTTGAAAACATTTTGTTGCTTTAAAAGTGATATTTTTCAGGATCCTTTAATGAAGTTCAAAAGAACAGCATTTATTTGAAATATAATTTTTCTTTACTGTCAGTTTTGATCAACTTAATGCATCCTTGCTGAATAAAATTAATTTCTTTAAAAAAAAATCTTACTGACCACAAACTTTTGAACCATATAGTTTTTAAACAAAACACTTGCAAGAAAGTTGCAAGAAATAAATGGGCATTTTGAGATATAAAGTCAAACTGTGAGATATGAAATCACAATTATCAGTAGCAGTTGTGAGATATAAGGTTACATTCTGGTGTATAAAATGAGCAAATATGAGGAATTAAGAGGAAATAAGTTAAAATGAGTTAGAAATAGTGATAAAAGTTGCAATTATGAGTTCCCTTTCAGTCGGTCACTCTCGACGTCACGTCGGATGACCGACGAATTGGGATCTCGCTTAGAGAGACCAATCTACTTCGAGTGTAAACTAAATGAGC
>NW_015642053.1:2946036-3012094 GCF_001515625.1 Sinocyclocheilus rhinocerous | reverse complement strand
GCAGCTGGATGCAATAATCGCATGCCAATGTGCATTGGCTCGTTTAGTTTACACTCGAAGTAGATTGGTCTCTCTAAGCGAGATCCCAATTCGTCGGTCATCCGACGTGACGTCTCCGTTCCCTCCTTCAGGGAACGAGGGTTACCATACGTAACCGAGACGTTATACTGTGTGGTCACAAAGACATTTTTTAAAATCTGAGGCAGAAACGGGCTTCCATTCATAACAGACTTCCATTCTTAACTCCATTCTTAACTTTTTGAAAATAAACTCATGTATATGCTTTGGTGTAGAAGTAAGCAAGCCATTTCACTCAGTCACAACAGTCTATCAGAAAGCAGAACGTGAGCTGCAGGTTTTCTTTGGGTGCGAGAATCACATCAAAACTGTGAGAGTGTGAGTGAAATCTATAGCACTCTGATGCAATATAAAGTATCAATCATTTCATGTCGGCCTTTGGGATCAAAGTAAAGGTGTCCAATATTTGAGAGGCAATGTATTACACTTATCTTTTGGCATATTGATTCTTAGCTGGAAAGCCAAACTCATGTTTCCTGAGGTGTGCTTTGCTTCAGTCACATTTGTCTTCATCCATGTCAGGGGCTGACCAAATGAGAACACAGCAAGCAAACATATCTGCCAGATTTCTTTTCTTGCTAAAGGAATTTGCCTTAGTTTTCAAGTCTTGTGAGGATATCTGAGGATATTTTTAAAGATCAAAAATGGACTCAAAGGAATAAACAGAATTACAGACACATTGTGGAGCCGTTAAGGCCTCAAAATCACTTGGGCAAGTTAACGGGAGATGAAGTTTTGTTGTTTATTAAGTTCCTTAATCTTGCTTTGGTGGGCAATAGTGAATGTCCACAGAGAAGTTCCAGTCTGCTGTTTTAAACAATTTTCTACCAAGGGTGAGTTGATCCAACAGCTCTGTGATTAAAGTCCTTGGTGTGTCCGTCATGGTTGATGAGCAGCCTCTGGCTTATGAAGGACCATCCAGTGAGGTCTCTCTTTAATTAACTCAATGACCAAGACCAGAGGAGCAGAAATCCTCATCAGAATCCTCAATAAAATAACGGAGGAGTGACAAAACAGCTGCATAGATAATTATGTTTTGACAATCAGCCCACATAGGGGTTATAGGCACAGAAGGGTCCTTCTGTAGTAAAGATATTTGGTCATAATTTGGAGATGTTTTGTCTTTCCTTCCAAAATGGGAAAACAGCAGTTAAGTGTCCCTTTGTGATTGTTCTCTTTTTTTTTTTTTTTTCAAAATATTTGAAATATTTGGAAAGTTCTGAAAGAGCCAAGGGAAGTTTGTCATTTAGTAAATACTTCCTTATCCAAAGTAATGTGTCTTCTATCCTCTCATCCCCCAGTCCCCCATTCCTCATCTTCAGCGGAGGGATGCCGAGGTTTGTGATTTTTCTCTTTTTTTTTTTTTTTGCTAATAGCTTGATGTCTGAGGATGCTTCACTTTCTTCCTGGATTTAAGGTTGAGCTTGCCTAACCCTAGTGATGTGCTTTGTCTAGTGGTAAACTTTGAAGATTTATAACTTTAAAACAGAGCTTTTGTCTTTTTCTCAGCTCGAAATATATCATGCGTCTGCAACATTCTGTAGCATACTACCATACATCAACACCACTATATTAGAATCAACATAAAATCAGAAGTAGCATTATTGTGAATATTTAGCATTATTCCAAAGAAAAAAAAATCTTCGTAATCCTTAATTTCTGCCTCTGAAATTAGTTTTTTTGGGGGCTGACATCACCAAGTCCCCTTATTTTTTAACCACTCTCCTCCAACCACCTTTTATGTAAAGCATAACTGTCAATCGGTAGCACAATTGCAAGTATGACATTGCTTTTAATACATGAGTTCAGTAAACAACAACTATTGAGTAACTTACTTACATGTATAATATGGCAAGTTACTTGTCTCATTTTGGTCTGCCAATGAAAATTATTATTCCAAACGAATTCAAAGCAAAGTCAACTGTCTTCAAGCAACACCTATGTTTCTGAATGAATGAGCATCATTTAACAAATCGGTTGAGTGAATGATTCAATGACTCACTCATAAGAGAGTAACTTGTTATGTTACTGAATGAATCAGTGGATTTGAATGATTCAGTCGTAAAGCTAGTCACTTGTCACCACTTACTGGTGAAACTATGTAACCTGTAGTAAGAAGCACTGATAAATCATCACAAAAGCAAGGGAAAAACAGTGAGAAGTCACAGGAAGTAGTTCTATACAAGTGTTGTTTATTGGTAACTAATACTATTAATGATAATATTTGTATATTAAAATAAAGATAAATAAATAATTTATGTTGGATAAAAAATATTAAAATTAAAAACTAGAAATTAAAATGTTGAAATTAGCAATGTTTCCTTGGCAGCCAACTGAAATAAATAAGTTGAAGTTCTTTAATGACTAAAAACTGAAATTACATTTAACCTAATAGAACTATTTAAAATTATAAAAATAACAAAAGCACGTAACAAATGACTAAAACTTAAATTAAAACTGAAAATTTAAAAATAAAAGCTAATTCAGAATATTAATAAATACTGTAGTTCATAAATAATACTAAAACCCTATGTGGGACCACATACAGAATTTGAGCTAAAAGACGGACTGCTTTTTTCAAATCCCAGAGTCTTATGATTATCAATATAAAATGCACTCCATTGTCAGCCGGTGGTTTAGGTCTGCAGTCGTGATATTGAATCTGCACAATGTGACTTTGATGTGACGCTTAAACTTTTATCTCCTTGGCTTTTTTGGATGAGCTTTTCAATAAGGCTCAATCTCACCTATGTGTGAGAGCAGGGGATGAGACAGAGAGAAAGGAGTAGTCTGTGCTTTATCCCTCTCTCATCACTGAGTATCTTTTCTTCAGTGCAGTACTTCACTTTTGTGGTGTTAAAACTGGCTTCTTGGTCTAATCCATTCTAGACATGCACACTCTGTCTGTCTGACTGTTTCTTATGCCAGACATACAATATGTTTTGGCTGTCTGGACCTCTGCCCAATCAGTTTTCTGTAGCTAGATTTTTCATTTTCAACATTTTGGTGAAAGGACATTTGACGGCCCAAAAATGAGATCAGCTAAAATCTATGGATCCCAGAATAACATTCCTTGTTGTCATTCTGCCCTGACGGCGACCCTGTCTGTGAGTGTATATATATAATAGCAAGGCTGTTCGTCTAGAGGTCTGTGGGGAAAATCCGGTCTGTGAATAATTTTTTTTACAGCTCTCCGATTGATGAAATCGACATCTGATGAGTTAAATGTACACTGTGGCCTTCAGTTAACATAATGATTCTAACCTGGTTTTGCTTTAAGACCCATATTTTATATTGGACATCAAGTGCTGCACCAAATATGTATATCATAAGTAAACATCAATGTCCTTAAAATCAAATACAAAGCGCAAATGAATACAAAGTGCTAAGATCTGATAATTATTCTGATAAATGTATGGTCCTCTTCAAATTTTCATTTGTATTTTCAGTCTAGCTTGAAAGAAAGTATTTGAGGAGCTCTGGCTTAGACTGCCGTGGCTCTGTCCCAAATTGCACCTTCAGCCCACTTCCAAGTCTACATTTTGCCATATGGACTATTGGGTAATTTTGCACCTCACGAGTGCAGGCTCGGCAAAAGTAGGCACTCTTGAGCCCCCATCTGAAACCTAAAATGATAAATGAGACACCTTACGGACTCATGGACTTCACGGATGTGCAAACGAAGGCCAGCGACTGGTCATCAAGTTCGCCATTTGGGACAGAGCCTGTAATCACCCCACTTAAAGGGATAGTCCACCCAAAAATTATAATTCTGTCATCATTTACTCACTATCATGTTGTTCCAAACCTTATTTCTGTGGAATACAAAAGAAGATATTTTGAAGAATGTTGGTAACAGTTTTGGTTCCCATTCACCTTCATTGTATGGACAAAATAAATAAAACTGGGAAAACATGGGAAATAAAACTGTTTGGTTACCAGCATTCTTCAAGAATTTTCTTTTGTGTTCAGCAGGAAACTAAAATGCATATATGTTCAGAACAACATGACTATACCTTTACTAGAGCTCCACCACAAGAGGGTACTGTCAGGATGGAAATTTCACTTCTACAATACTGATTAGATATTAATAATGATTATCACTCATTACGCTGTAATGTTACTTTAATTGGTCTTTTAATTTGGTTCTGTGGCGTAGCCAGCAGACGTGGCCAGCTTGGGGCAGTGCAGCCCTCTCACAGTTTCTCAGGTGGCAGTGTTTATTGTGCCCACCTATTTGCTTTCAATCTGTCAGCAGCAGGGCAGAGCGCAAAAGAGAGGAGCGGCATTTGGCAAGCCATCTTTCACATGACACCCAAACAGTGTGTCCCATCTGCCAGACAGGCGTCCAGGCCGGGACCAGCATTTGGCAGAGTCCTGTCTGAGACGTAGTTTCCCCCCTTCTTCCCATCTCTCTTTCTTTTCCCTTTGAGGAATGATTTTATTTTCCCTTTTTTGGGAGACTTTGGAGAGATAAGGTCATGTGCTTGTTGCATGGCTGAATGAACCTCAGGGTTTTATCTATTTTCAGCTACGCTGAACTCCCAGGGTTTGCTTTTCTTTCTAGAGAAGGACATTGCTTTCTTTTTAAACAGTGTGAGTGGTTTTAAATGGTATAGTCAGTGGTTCAGATTTATCTTTTCATTTGGGGAAGAAGAAAAAAAAGAGCAAACACAAAATGAACCCGAAGCGACAAGAGGACTGTAAAATAAACTTCAAGGTTTAATCTAACCACGAGGGCTGAAAGGGATTCAATTAGTCATCATTTTCGCCTGTCACAACGCTAAACACAGCCATGCCTGGGCCCCCGCAGGCTTGTGGATGGAAATGTCCTAATTGGAGGGTGATTATCAGGTTGTCACCTGTCCTTATTAGAGGTGCGAGAGGCCTGCCTACCAACCACAGCTTTCCTGACTCACCCGCAGTCAGTGGGCCTCTCTGCCTGGAGCAGGATTATTTTCAACTGTCTGCACCTCCGGCTACGTTTTACATATTTCTTTTGAACAACCTCATTTGTGATGTGATGAGGCAGGCAGGCATTTTTCTAGGGCTAGCTTGTGCTTTTAGGCATATGTGCTCAAGAGCACCCAAAAAAGTGTGAATTTACTCTCTATGGCATCTGTATGTTGTGGTGACACATGATCACACGACACAATTGTGTAATGTTTGTCAAACCCATCCTTACATGGATTTTATGCACCTATTTTGAAAAAAATGTTTTACTCTTCAGTTAATGTGTAGTATAACTGTTTGTGCATGTAATGATCTACACACACACACACACACACAAAGAACTAATTTCTCCAACAGAAAACACTTGCCTGAAATGCCACATTTGCAGACCTCCTGCTAAAGATCTCCGCTTTATACTTTTACAAATTCCAAACGGATAACAATTACTTTATGAAATTGAGTTGCTTATTTAATAATAAACATTTCTACAATTATTATATTTTTCCAGTCATGCAGCTCTTGTTTTATGCATTTCCCCCTTAACTAACATCTACCTTTAAACTTTCCAGGGCTTTTTTTCTCTCTTCTCAGTCTCGCTCTGGTCTGCACATCTCCTCCTTCATTTCCATTTCCTTTAAATAGGACTTTCTCTTTGGCCTTTTCTTCTTTTTTATAATCAGATACTTTCTTTATCCCTCTTTTTATGACCTTTTAGAGGGAGAAACTGAAAATCTCAACCAGGACAGATGAGAGGTCCACCAGACCAATCACATGACTGTGCCACCTTTTTATCTGAATTCCTCTCATTAGACTTTTCAGTCACATAAATAAAGCAGATATGTGTGCGGTAATATTCAGCGTAGGTATTTGAGTGATTTAATTGAAATACTACAATCCTAACACATTTACTTTTTTTGGTGTCTAGTAAATACAATATGAGGCAATAAAGAGACACTGTGTTAAATGCCTTGTGGTTAAAATAACCTAAAAATCCTGGTGAATATTCGCACATGTCCATCCATTACAGTCTGTTCCCTGCTCACTGATCTGATCCGAAGGGACTCTAGGCAAAACAATCCTGAGCTACTCATAAAATATGGATGTTTGATGTCTAGTATCATGTGAAAGCCACTAAATCAAAACATCATCCTGTCTAATACATGAAAGAGACATTAGAAACATAGAGAAGACTTTATTCAATATTACGGCCCCTCTTACTAGTCCAAATTGATAGTAATGTCTCTGATATCACAGACGTGAGCTTTATCATAGATTGCATATCATGACCTTGGAAGCTGTGCCGCATTAGATTTTTTCAGTATATTCTGCAGCTATGCAATGGCCAAAATGAGCTCTGTCTCATGTATATCTGTAAAAATGGCAAATTATGCACCAGCGACTGTTCTGTAAGTGGGCCTGTCGGACATGAAAAACAGGATATGCAGTTTGGGTTATGCTGTGATCTACTTATCAGTGCACTTCTTCATAAGCTCTTTAATTCAGTTTGCCATCAGGTTCCCCGTGGACTTCTCATCTGTTTTAATGACGCATCATAAAATGTCCAAGGAACAAAGTTGGGCGAATTAGGGGATGTGTTTTTGGACTGTCCCCCCCTTGGGCTCCCATCTGGTGAAGCTCCGGAGTGAGCTGTTCGATGTGGTAGGGCAGAATTAACTGAGAGTCTTTAGACGGATAGGGGGAATCGTGGGGGGTCGGACAGCTCACGGCGTCGTGGAGCTTTTGCCACTCGTGTTCTGAATACAGAGTGCCACTTGACTTGATGATGATATTAAATGACAGACATGGCATATGATTGATGGAGACAGACACAATGAGAGGGTATGAATGAGTTTCTTGGGGGAAATTATGCTTTATGGGTTGTTGATGAATTTGAATTCCTTATTTAAATCGTTGTGCTAGATGGCTGCTCATATGCTTCACATTATGTTGACAATTACACGTTAAAGGGATAGTTCTCTCAAAAATGACATCATTTACTCACCTTCATGTAGTTCCATAGTAAATAAGGACAAACGCTGCCAACTCCCAAATGGCAAAAAGTGCTATTAAAGGGGTAGTTCACCCAAAAATGAAAATTCTGTCATCATTTACTCACCCTCATGTCGTTCCAATCCTGTATGAGTTGCTTTCTTATGTTGAACACAAAAGAAGATATTTTGAAGATTGCTGGTAATCAAACAGTTGGTGGTTGCCATTGACTTCCATAGTAGGAAAAAAAATACTATGGAAGAGACTTCCTAAAACATCAAGCATATTATGAAGTAGTCTATTAAATACATTAAGTAAGTAGTCTATTAGTAGTATATGTAGTAGGGCTGTGCGATATTGAAGAAAAATGTGATATGCGATAACTTATTAAATAATGCGATATTCGATATGCGATACGATAATGCTTAAAGTGCCACATGCTCAGATTAAACAGTTTTACTCAGCTGTTGCTGAGTCAGTTCTGTGAACTTCTATAAATATCTTGTGTCATATATATAAGGTTATTTGTATGTATTTATGTATGTACCAATAGTTCCTGTAAAACCACAACATATTCCTTGTGTTTGCGCACACTTAAGTGGTGAATAAAGCTCATTCTGATTCTGATTCTAGTAAGAAAGCACCCCTACAACAACTTCTGAAAGTGAACGGTAGTGTTTTACTCAAGCATTACATATGATTTGCGATATTTCGATAATTTCGATATATTGCACAGCCCTAATATGTAGTATATTATGAAGAATATAATTCTAATGTCCATGCTCTTGTATTATTCACAAAAAAGCACGTTCCAGTTGCATATGCTGTTCAGAACATCAAGCACTGTGACACGTGATGCGGTTGAACTTGTCACCGAATGACAAGGCTGTTCAGAGATTCATTGATTTCTCATGTCCCACATATGACAGGCCCTCTTTTCTCTCATTGGTGCACTGGGCATTTAGCTGATGTCACACTCATTGATCTGTGCAGTCTCAATCACATCACTGACAGAGACAGCAGGTCTATTTTTTGCCTGTGCTTTAGGGACTTATACTGTCTGCATACGCTGGCACTTCATACGTCAAAACCGCCTGGATGATCTCAGCTCAGTGGACAAAACCTTCTGAGATGACCAGTCTTATGCATTTGCCTTACAATAGAATCTCTTTTGAATTGATATTTCACCCCAAAATTAAAATTCTTGTATCGTTTACCCTCATGTCACCGAATGTATTTCTTACTTTCATAAAACACGAAAAGAAGTTGTTTAGTAGTTAGTCTGAACTGCAATGGAAATAAAAGTGGACCTTGTGCTATTTAGCTTCAAAAAGCACCATAAACGTTTAATAAAAGTATGTGACTTGTACATTGTATTTCAAGTTCTAAAGAAACTTTCATTGTAAGGAAAAGAGAAGCTTGGACAATAAATATAAATAACTCCTTTTGTGTTCCATAGAGGACGGAAAATCACGGGCTTTGAAGGACGTGTGAGTAAACCATTTGTGAGGGAACCATTCCTTTAAGATCAGTTCGCCTCAGAGGGGCATTCGTTCACAGACTTACATCTACACAGATGTGGCATCAGTTTCTTTAATCTCTTTCACTGCAGTCTCCTTCAGGTTAGGCTAGAGGTTAGCAGTCTAGTGGACTCTTAGTCCTTGTCCGTCTCTGTCATTCACAGTGCTTCCACTGTCTTGTTCCCTGTCCTCTCGTGTGAAATTCGAAAATTGATTGCCGTCTGATGTTTTCACATTTAATTAGTTCCTGTGTGACACAACCATGTCTACCACCTATTGCCTTCCGCACGACGTTGGTATGGGCAAAGGAGAGACGCAGAGCTGCCGCAGGACGGGCTCCTCAAAATCTTCATAAATATTATAATAGTCCCCTGCATCTGCAGTCTGCTCTCTGTCTGTCAGGTGACACAGTCATTATAGTCTATTTAGACAGTCTGTGTGTGTGACTGGCATAGCAGTTCAGAGGTCCAGCACAAACAACACCGTTCATTTCCACCTTCTGAGTAATTGGGTTAGAGGGGTGTTCAGGTGCCAAAACAGATTTTGCCTTTCATCCTGAAACGGCGAATGTTTGTGGTATCCCTCATTGGTATCCCAATATTTTGTTTTAGTCGTCCATTTTGGCTCAGTGGAGCTGGAATAAATATTTCATGGCTCAGGGTTAATTTTTCTCTTTGTTACATGAAGGTCACATTAAAACTGATTTGGAAATTACTTATTCTTTTTACAGATTTTTATTTTGAAAACCTGGGTCTGGGACAAGGGAAAAACAATAAAGTTTTCGATTCAGCATTTCAATCCTAAAAATATGTAAATTCAAATATATTACTGAATTACAAATATTTAAAAATTGCTTATATAACTTTAGCAAATATACCAAAAATGAAATGTACATTTTTAAAATCTCTTAATTTAATTTAAGCTATTTTAATATTCATTGTTTGAAATTGAATTATATATATATTTTTAAATTAACTGTCCTTTAGTTTTTCTGTCATTTGCACAATGATCAACAAACATAAAAAATCTTAGTTTATGTGTTTACCAAGAAATATATAAGATATGAGAAGCACATTTTGAAGAAAAGAAAAGGAAAATCAAGGTAACAGTGAAAAATAAATATACTAAAATGTATTTGAAATACATTTATTTTATGCTAAGTATACTACAAATACATTTACATATTTATGTACTTAATAATAACACCCTACAGTTGTACTTTTGGTATACTAAACTGATATACTTAAAGTCTGCTAAATTGGAACAACTAGTTTTGTACTTGACGCACTTTAATTGTGTGAAAGTAATGCTGAAGTCCAACCAAATACATATTGAAGTATATTTGACTGTGCTAAAGTGGAACTATTGCAAGTATACTTCAGGTACACTTTAAATATCTTGTATTTAAAGACCAATATTATTCAAAGATCATACGGTCCTCATCAATAGTGACATTAAAACACATTTTAGGCTTAAAATGTGCACAAGTAGTACTCCAAAAAAGTTTAGTTATAATTTTTATATCACTAAGTCTCGAGTGATATGTCAGTAAATATGTTAATAGATTTGAACTATATACTTAAGTAAATGAATTTTAAATATATACACTTTTTACTAGGGATCACTTTTTTTATTGTGTCATTTCCAATGAAGTAATTAAGTTCAAATGTGCTAAAATGCAAAATGCGAACATTATTTAATTAAATCAACTTGTGAGAGTGTGAAAAGTGTGTTTCAATGAGTTTAAATGAGTCCAGTCAGTCCACAAGGCCAAACGTTAACGTACCCATAGTCGAAGAAATGGCTATTGTCCTTAACGGTCACAGTTTCAATCTCAGCATTTTTGCCCTTTTGACAGTACAGATCTAATTTATTGTTAAACCATTAGCACCGACCATGTGGCTATCTCCCTTGGCGGCTGGGAAAAGATATGATTTGTTTTGAAGTTCAAAGGCACTGAGTAAAGCAAGCTCTTTGGAAAAGAGAGATGGCAGAGGGCAAAGCCAAAAAATGAGCTCAGTCAGACTCCAGCCTTCCTTTGGCAAACTCAATAAAAAAAATTAAAAAAAACTCTTTTAGTTGCTGAAAGCTTAGAACATGTCACTTCACCCACCATAGTAAAAACAAATTTATCGCGGTCTAATCTTTTGTCTGTCTGGGTAAGAGCAATTGAGATTTTCAGATCTTCAAAAATGATACTTCACATTACATTGCATTAATTGAAAGCCCACACTTATCCTCTGGTCTCAGCTACGAGTTTAAGTAATAAATCTATTCTGTTCAAAATGTAATGGCTCATTATTTTTTCAAGTAACTGAATAAATGAATATCAAGCAAGATGCTCTTGGTCCTCCAGCACAATTAAGGATAACACAAGTCCATTTATAAAAGGACGATTGACTTCTCCTTAGTTAACTCCTAGTGGCTATTTACTAAACTGCTTATATCAGTTGTACTGTTTCAGAGTACAAAGTGCATAAATCTGTCAGAAAGAAGTGATTACATGCAGTTGTCATCATTTAAAGTTATCTTTCTCAGTTATACAATTAAAGGGATAGTTCACCCAAAAATTCAAATTTGCTGAAAATTACTCACTCTCAGGCCATCCAAGATGTAGGTGAATTTGTTTCTTCATCAGAACAGATTTGGATAAATTTAGCATTACATCACTTGCTTACTAATGGATCCTCTGCAGTGAATGGGTGCCGTCAGATTGAGAGTCCAAACAGCTGATAAAAACATCACAATAATCCACAAGTAATTATTAAACCACCAACCTTCAGCAAACCAGTTAAAACAAATGCTAAATGCAGTGACAGTTAAAAAAAGTCATTGTCATTCTTTTCATACTTCAGTAAATCAGGTTTATTATGGATTGTGATCAGTGCAAATTGCATTCAACGTTAAATGTTTCATGAAGTAGGCGTGTCTGCAATGTTTGCTGATTTGCATAATTCCTTTAGTGAATTGGGCGTAATTCTTTTAGACAGAGTGTGCAAATAAACAACTGAATCAGCAGGTGTAATTTCCCTTGCCACCCTCACTCCTCTTCATTTCCCCTCCCTTGTATCTTTGTATCTCTGGTCTAGTCTCACCTGACCACCTTGCTCTATTTGGGGGACAGTATTGCTTATTGGGCCCCCAGATATACATTACCCAGGTCCTCTTTGGGAATGACTCCTTGCCACAAATGCAATCTAATATTGTGTTGGGGGTGCTGCAGTTTTCCCTGGGATATATATCCGTAT
Organism: Sinocyclocheilus rhinocerous; assembly: GCF_001515625.1. Taxonomy (NCBI): domain Eukaryota; kingdom Metazoa; phylum Chordata; class Actinopteri; order Cypriniformes; family Cyprinidae; genus Sinocyclocheilus; species Sinocyclocheilus rhinocerous. The sequence goes on along the minus strand of NW_015642053.1, from coordinate 3,000,306 downwards.
GGCAGGAGCAAAGGGATCTTAAGCTGCACAGTCTATTATATAGTGTATTAGGCCTGGCAAGGGCTCAGGCCATCAGAGCCTTGTGCACTTTATCACGATAATGAAAAATCTGCTGAGAGGCTTTGGACGGCACCTTGCTTTTTGCACATCTCCTGAATTTCCCACAATGGGACAGCACAGGGTCCCTCCTGGGCAGGCTGTTGTAGAGGCAGGTGGCATGAGTATGCAGTAAAAACAAAAATCTTATAAATAAGACATTGGTATCACTAGCTTTTGATTTGTAACATGGATAAAACCTAATCATCCAGAAATGTCCTGGAAATCACATTTCAGATTTTCCCCCTATTAATTCAATTTTATTCTAATCTGTTCTGTTCTATTCTATTATTTATATTAAATATTAACATTAACAACAACAGCAAAAACAACAACAATTTTTTATTATTATTATTATTATTATTATTAACAATAACAACAGTAATAATACTACTATTAATAATAATAATAATTATTGGCTCTCTTAAATTATATAATAATAATAATAATAATAATAATAAAATAATAATGATGATTATTATTTTTATTTTTATTATTATTATATTTATTTGGTTGTTTGTTTAAGTGAGATATAATAATAATAATTGTTGTTGTTGTTGTTGTTGCTGCTATAATAATAATAATAATAATAATTATTATTATTATTATTATTATAGCAGCAACAACAACAACAACAACAATTATTATTATTATATCTCACTTAAACAAACAACCAAATAAATATAATAATAATAAAAATAAAAATAATAATCATCATTATTATTATTATTATTATTATTTTGACTGTTGTTGTTCCTAATATTAATATATGATTGCTAATATTTTATATTTTATAATATGCTATATCAAAGATTGGCTGAAGTAAAACAGTGCATTTGTTGATTAAAGAGATGAGGTATTTGCATCAGTTAATCAACAGTTGTTGAGCCTGCTGACTTATTACAGCTCATGTTTCTTTCAGAATACTTTATTTGCTTCAGCAGAATAAAAATTCCATTAATGTATAGATCTTTAAAAACTTGGGAGACAAGAGTTAATAGCCTCTTGTGCTTTTTAAGTGAATTTATAAATGAATTTAAACATGATTAAATGGACGTGCCTCAGGCTGCCAGTGTGCACACTTGTGTTCAGGACTGGGCTGCAGAGTCAAGCTGTTTTTTAAGATAATGGAAATAGTGCTATCTAATGATGATGAAATGCCAAATAAGTCATTTTATGATACCAGACACTATTCTTTAAACTATCCAAAAGGGGCTATTTTAATTGTATACTCTTTATACTACTTCATGTAGCATGTACTGCAAAATCTACATTATCATAATTCCTGAGTGAATAAATGCTTGATCCAGCCGTTCCAGAACTTTGCTTTGCCAACTGTAAACAATCACTGACATATATTTGTATTGTTTGAGCCTACTTTAATCCACCTATCCCTGCATTTCTGTCAGTGATCAGGTGGAATTTTTCTCACTCTCGTGACCCAGGATTGTTCATCTACATTTAGTTCCACAGGGTTTTACAGCGCCAGAAAATGGGTCAGATTTGTTGAGCATGACTGGATCAAAATTGTTCCTGGACTCTATATCATTTATGACTATGCTGCAGGCAAATAGTGCAGTTTGGGCTGTCTCTGTGGCCATATATATAATTATTTAGTCCATTCAGGCAAACATTGTACTTATGTGTTATTTAGACACTGAGAGGGCAAAAGTATATGCTTGATGCCTTTAGCAAGATTTCTGTGCACTTGCTAGTCCACTTGGACTTGGATGGTTTATTGGCATGGCTGTCTGAGGAAAATTTCATCCTGAAATGGCATTTCTCACTTCAGACAGACTTGTACTGTTGCAGTGCAAAAAAGTGATTTAGAGAGAATTACACAGAATTCATTTAATCTGTAATTACTCTTTTTTGACAAATTTAATGAGAAGAAGAACAATGGTAGAATCACAAAATAAATCAAATTCATCGATAACATCATAATTAATGTAACTATTGTAAAAAAAAGCCTTAGACTGACTCACAGACAATGGCACAATACTGAGAGTAATGTACTAGTTCTTAAACCAATAGATGACTACATTCATAGAGTTGAATTGTCTGGTTGCACAGACAGATTTGACAAAACTGAAGATGAGAAATGGGACAGTAAAAGAGAGAGAAAGTGATTAATTGAGCAGATATGAAAACGAACAGAGTGAAATAGTGTGGGAGAAAGAGAGAGTTCAGGTTGAATAACGGCTATTCTGAGTGTATTTTCTGTTCGCCTCCACCTCCCCTTTCCATCTCTCAGCTGAACGGTAATCAAAGGAAGTCTATCAATGGCAGGCCAAGATGAATGGAAGCCTCTGAAGTCCACGTCAAGGCAAAGAGCAAGTGAATGGGTAATAATTAAAACAGAAACGGAGATCTTACCAACTTGAAACACAGAGGCCGGTGGTACGGGACAAATCTTTTCATTAACCTTACAGAAACATCATATTAACTATGATGTACCGCAGTGAAGACAAAACCTGATTAGCACCACCCAAAATGAGTTAGAAATTAAAAACTGGGTTTTTCAGTACTGTGCTGCAGCATAATGGGATCCGAATTCTGGGACCATATTGAAAATGAATTTTAAAAAAAAAGTTAAAATAATTCACAAATTATTCCCAGAATTATTTCAAATATTAAAATTAGAAAAATTCTAAAATTCATTTATTTTTGAAATTTCACTCTATTTTTATGCATTTTCATTTAGATAGAAAAAAATGCAATATAATATACATTTTCCATAGTGGTCTGATAATTTTAGACCCTCACATGCTTTCTTAATAGAACAGATAGAACATAAATGTCATGGACCAGATCATGAATAAGCTATTGGGGCCAACGTCCCCCCAAGTGTCATATGAATCCAGCCCCCATGCTCTACTAATTTATTAAGCAGAATAATAAAATATCTCTGAAGCATTACATCTTTGGGCGATTTTATGCACCAGATTCAATTAAGTGCTCATTTGGGACCTAGTTCATTAAAAACATCATCCTGACCAGCTGATAAGATGGGACAGCGGCAAACCATTTTTATGCTTTGAATAAGAAACTGAAATTAATTTACAGGAATTGCATGTGTTTCTTAATGGTTGACTAACTCTTTCATCAGACTATAGGATGATAATTCTCTCATACATTAGAGTATTTTTGTGTAGAGCTTGATTTAGGCATATGTACAGTATGTAAATGCATGTAAATATATCCTTTTTAATATCTTGCTTTCAAAATTCAGTATTGACTTTTATAGCTCCAAATCTATAACCAGAAACACATACTATACTTATATACTGTATATGAGTTATAACAAATCATGATGATTGGTTTGGCTTGGTAATAGCACTATATTTTTTTGGCATGAGTGCAATACATATTAGTGTCAAGACTGAATGCAATTGGCGTGGTGTGGAAATTACCCTACGTATATTAATATGACCCGTTCATGCCACATACAGGTACAGCAGGACATTATGTGATCCTAATTTACAAAGCCATAGCAAAATCCATTAGAGCTTTCTGTTCTCTGAGAGATGGATATGTATAGACCAAAGGTTATTCTGCCTTTGTTCTATCAAGGACATGGGTGACCTGACTTGGTTTCATAGATAATTGCTGGCCAGTCTAATGGATCCAGCCTCCAAAACTGATTTCCTTTAGGACTGCCGAGTCGTCTCTGTGACTCTAGAAGTTAAGACCCTCTCAATAAATGTGCTGTGGGTTTCTTGTTTCCACTCCGTGTGTCTCTCGTATAATTTAGTATTTCAGTCACTCATACCTTCTTCCAGCCACAAGGTTTAAATTAGGTGTGAAAGAAATACATCCTAATACTAGACAGGACTGTCTGCAATTATGTTTCGTTTTTTTAAAGAGATGGTGACGTCAATGTGTCGTGACCAAGCATTATTTGTGGTGTAGATAAATGGAGGGAGATTATAAGAGAATAATGATTTAAATCTAGGCCCATTCATCACACAAACGTATTGTATTGCTTTTAAAGTCTTGGGATATAATGTATTAAAGAAATAGTTCACCCAAAAGAGAAAATTTGCTTAAAGTTGACTCATCCTGATGTAGATGAATTTGTCACCAGAACTAGGGTTGGGTATCGTTTGAATTTGATCAATTCCGATTCCGATTCTGCTTATCGATTCCGATTCTTTTCGATTCCCAGTTTCGATTCCAATGTGATTAAATAATGATATCAAACATTTATCCTGTGTCTCGTTTTTTGCAAACCATTTATTGGAGCTGAATACCATGAACAAAAATCAACAGGCTACATAAAAACTGGACTCTTTAAGAGCTGTTTGTGTGCAAAATAGAACTGCATGATTCTGGATAAATGTAGTTTTTTTTTCTTTTCTTTTTTCCCCCCCAATGGAAGTTGTGGTTCTCCTAGACAACTAACCAAACATGTAATTTATGAATTAATGATTAAATGACTCACTCAATATGTACTTGTTTCATTACTGGATGAATCCGCGTTATTGCACAACATTGATCGCACACGTCAAAGGTTGAGGAATGAAACAGACGAATCATTGTAATTTAGGAATAGCATAATAAATATATAAATATATAAAAATATATATAAAATTATAGCATAATAAATGCATCATTCATTCATTCATTCATTCAATCACGTTGGTGTTTGAATCGTGTTCGCGAGATTAGGGGTGGGGTTGGGATTAGGCAATCAGGTAGCGACTTCAAGGAAGGGATGCATAATCTGGCAGGGGTGCCGAATTCGGCACAACACCGGTCCTCACAGATGAAGAAAAAAAAAAGCGCATAGGAATCTACTTCTGTGATTTGAATGTTTGTAACAGAAATAATGATACTGTGTGGCTGAAAAGACCGTGAAGCTGTTTCATTCATGACAGATGCTCTCTTTAGGTCAATGGCAGCGTGAACGCAAATATAAATGTTCAAATCACACTGAACACAGATGAAGAAAAAAAAAAGCGCATAGGAATCGATAGGTGGAATTGAAATTTTAATTTGACAACAAGTATCCGATTCCTGACCTTAAGTATCCGATTCTGGAATCGGAATCGATTTTCGATTCCCAACCCTAACCAGAACAGATTTGGGGAAATTTACCGCCAGTGGATCCTCTGCAGTGAATGGGTGCCGTCAGAATGAGAGTTCAAACAGCTGATAAAAACATCACAACACAACTCCAGTCCAGTCCATCAATTGACATCTTGTGAAGTGAAAAGCTGCATGTTTGCAAGGTAGGCTCTCACATCAAAATCCTCCAATTTATTTGTTTAGAACTGTTTTGGACCATTTTCATTGTAAATAGTACTTATATGATATGTGCATATTTCTCTCCTGATTCAGGCGAAATTACTTTTTCACTGAAGAAAGCAGTATTATGGATAGAGGACTTGTATTTTAGCTACGGGTCAGTACATTTTCATTTTTGGGTGAACTATTTCTTTAAACATGTATTGTGCCAGGATATTTTTCAATATTTCTCATAATTTGTGTCACAGAGAACATTAAGTCACATGAGGGTTTGGAACGGCATGAGGGTGAGTAAATGCATTTGCTGCTAAGCGAGATCCCAATTCGTCGGTCATCCGACGTGACGTCGAGAGTGACGGACTGAAAGGGAAAGGCTTTTATTGTAAACTCAGTCGGTGGTTCAGACTCAAGCCTTTCTTAATTAGAAATGAATATGTATCCAAGTGCTCACTGGCAAGCTGCTAAAGTGTAGTCTCACTCATACCAGGGCCTATGGCATGGCAACCTAGGGGATGTTAATTTGCTGCCATGTTATGAGCCAAGCCTACTGCTGGGACTGTCACCTTGGAAGGACAAAATGAACGATGATAAACAATGCAGGATTTATTCAGGCCGTTTTTACTTTAACCTTTTGACAGGAATGCACACTGCCATTTGTCTGTCATAATTTAAGGAGAGAATGACATTTTTCTTTTTTTTTTCTTTTTTTGTTGAATACTGTTACATACTGTACTATTTTAACACATTTAAAAAAAACAAGTACAATGTAAAGTACTAACTCTATTCCTTACTCAAAACAAATTGTATGTTGTCCCAACACAAATGGCTTGAGTAAATGGCTACTTTACATATTTAAATAATTTAATTTAAATTAGTGCTGTCAAACGATTAATCGCATCCAAAATAAGTTTTTTTGGTCCCACTTTATATTAAGTGGCATTAACTACTATGTACTTACATAAAAAAATAAGTACAATGTACTTATTGTGTTCATATTGTATTGCAAAACACTTTTGCTGCTATTGAGGTGGGATATGGGTAGGGCAGATATTTTTCAAATATAAGTACAAAGTATAAACATGTATGTACACAATAAGTGCATTGTACCAAACGATTAATTTAAATGTAAGTACATAATAGTTAAGGCCACTTAATATAAAGTGGGACCTTTTTTTTTAACATAATATATGTGTGTACTTTGTATGTTTATTATGTATATATAAATATACACACATACAGTATATATTTTGAAAATATGTACATTTATTTACATGTATATGTTTATATTCATATAATTTATATTATATATAAATAATATATTATATAAACAACATATTTTTGCATGTGTGTGTATTTATATATACATAATAAATATGCACAGTACACACACACACATATTATGTAAACAAAAACTTTTATTTTGGATTAGATTAATCGCAATTTGACAGTACTAATTTAAATGTAAAGTACACTTATCCTACATAATTACTTTATAAATATTTATAATTTAATTACGAATTGTAATTTTTTAAACAATGAAAGTAACATTTTATATGCATTAGCTTATTTTAAATGAAGTGAGCAAGTAGAAAAAGTAAGTTTTTAGTGTACATCTATCATGAGTAAAATGTTACAAGTTTTTTGAAAAAAAAAAAATATTGTAAAAGTTGTGACAAAAAAGTATTGTTGCATTAGCATTTTAATTAAATAAATTGAGCAAGTATAGCAAGTTGAGTGCACATTGCAGCTACTGTATTATGAGTAAAATGTATGTTGGAGAAATAATGAAAAAAGACATTGCTGTTTATCTGTATGTTCAATTCCAGAGGCCAAAACACAAGTATACTTATTTACATATTTAAATTATAAACATGTATAATTAATTTAATTGTGTAAACGAACAGTACTTTCAATTAGCAAATTTTGTTGCATTAGCTAATTTTAAATAAAAGTTGACAAACTGCAAAAATAATTTATTTTGAGTGTACAATGCTGCTGTCCTCAGTAAAATGTTAGGAGGGAAAATGAAAAAGTTTCAAACTTCGCCGTTCATCCATATGTTCTAATTTCATGTCTGGAGGCAAACACACAAGCATATCCATTTCTTACATCCTATATTGCTTCATTCTCCACTGTCTATACAACCGATGATCTATTGCTTATATATGGCCCTGTACCTGGTGAGGCCGTTCCTGACACAAGATGAAATTGGTCTTCGCCAACACATTTTGAACTCCGTCTAAAGATAGAACCTCTGGCAATTTCAGAATGGTTGAAACTGAAATATCATTTTCCACAGTTTCCACCGCTATCAACATTCTCATTTTAAACCATCCTTTAGATGTTCAGGCCATAAAAGTCTGAGTCAATCTACATGCACACCATAATATTTCTCTGGGATGATGTTAGATTATCTAAAAGTTTCTGTCCTTTAAGATCTGCCACATCCTGTTTTAATTATGAAGGGACAAAGATAACCAGCCTCTAATGACAAGAACATTGCTTTATTATCACAGAGCTGTCATTCAAACACAGCTTTTAAATAATTAGCCAGTGGCATGTACCTTTGATTCAATGGAGCCATCTCAAAAGAGACAGTTAACCAAAGCTAATAACCCCACAACCTCTCCAATGGACTCGAGCTCAAGGCTCGGCAGGATTTGGGTTAAAAGGCCAGCGAATCAGGTCAGTTAGAAATGAGTGTTTGTGACCCGCTGTCGTATAATGAGATCCCTTTGAGCAGAGACGAGAGCTAGAACAAATGATAAGTACAAAGGTTGGGAACTATTAATTCACACAGCACAGGGTTCCTTTAATTAAAACAGTGAGCACTAGGTCTCTCCATCAGTATGATATGACAGTCAGAAAAGACAAAACATTTGTAGAGTTAGACCCAATTAAAATGGACACATGTAAACTTATACAAACCATTGCAATAACCAACAACCAGCTCATCTAGAAACACTTGGAAAAAAGAAAATTATATATATATATATATACTGTTGGAACCCATTTCCAAGTAGTGATTCAAATTAATAACACTATATTTTTTGATTAATTATCTTTAATGTGCAACGTTTAGTTACAGCTCTTCAATTATAGATTTGATAGATTAGGACAGACCCTGGATTCCTGATATCACTGCTACTCTTCGATGCGATAAAACAGACAGAACAGTATAGTACACGTAATACTCATAGGTTAATTAACATTGTGCTAGCAACTTGATAAAATCACCTCATTTGATTTGGATACGCTCAGTGCAGACAATGTACTTGTGATTGTGTGTTAACCTACATTAACTTACATCTTTCATGTTGTAACCACATTCAGTACCGCACTGATTGGCTTGCAACAGAATACAGAGTATAAAAAGGGATATATATTTTCAGTTGGTCATTGTTGTTTGCGGACGGGCAGTGAGTTAACATACGTGTTTATTAGCCTGTTCAGTTGTTAATTGATGGAATTTCAGACTGCCAGCCTGTCTGTGGTGTCTTTCTCCATCGCCTTTCCCGCAAGGCTGTGAAGCCCTTGGCTCAAGGTGACCAGCAGCATCTGGGACAATTTGCAGCCCTGAAATGATGCTTCAGAGAAATGCAATGATATGAAGGCGTGACAGTGCAGGTGTGAGTAATTGTTTTATTGTGAGCGTGTCTGTAAATGTGTGCATTTTCTTTCCTCCTTCTGTACAGTCCTTTTCTTTGTTTTTCTTTCTTTCAATAATGGCACTGTGATAATACACTGTCAAAATGATTTTCAAAGTTATAAATAAAGATTATTGGGGGGTGTCTTTCTACTTCAAAATATCTTATTTAAAGAAATAGTTCACCCAAGGAAAAAAAAATTGATGATCCAACTACATCACGGTGAGCATTACATCCCAGCAGGCACACAACGTCATAAAACGTTGATATTTGGTTAAATTTCGGTTGCGACGTTGGGTGACCAAAATTCAATGTAAATTGAACGTCTAATGCCAATGTTAAATTGATGTCCAATACCGACGTCAGCTGACGTTGATATTTTGTTGTTTTTAGGTTGTGTAACCAAAATCCAATGTTAGTTCAACGTCAAATAGACATCAAATATTGACGTCAACCCGATTTTCATTTTCAACCAAAATGCAACGTCTGTCTGACGTCATGTCCAACGTCTTCCTGACGTTACATAGACGTCCGGTGCCTGCTGGGATCACTTGCTCACCAATAGATCCACTGCAGTGAATGGGTGCCGTCAGAATAGGGGTCCAAACAGCGGATAAAAACATCACAATAATCCCCTAATAATCAATACTTCTCCAGTCTTGTGAAGCAAAAAGCTGCATGTTTGTAATAAACAAATCCACAATTAAGAAATTTTTAACTTGCTGTTACCTCAGACTAAAATATGAGTCCTCTACCCATATTTCTTGCTCCAGTCGTCTCATCTGAATCAGGAGAGAAATATGCAAAATCAATGACCATTTACAAGCAAAAACAGCCCAAAACAGTTCTAAACAAATATGTCATAGGATTTTGTTGTGAGAGCACAACAGAGGATAGATTTTTTCACAGGAGAAAGCAATGTTATGGATAGAGGACTCATATTTTAGCCAGAAGCAATGGTTTAACGTTAAAAATGTCTCAATTATGGGTTTGTTTATTGCAAAAAATCAGCTTTTCACTTCACAAGACTGGAGATGTGTTGATTATTAGTGGATTATTGTGATGTTTTCATCAGCCATTTGGACTCTTATTCTGACGGCACCCATTCACTGCAGAGGATCCATTGGTGAGCAAATGATTTCATGCTATATTTCTCCAAATCTGTTCCAATGAAGAAAGATGAAGTATCAGTCATTTTGGATGACCTGAGGGTAAGTACATTTTCAGCATATTTTTATTTTGGGTGAACTATTTCTTTCATTTGGTACTTGACATTTCTTTGTAATTATTTGTAAAAAATTTACTAGCAATTTCGGAGTGAAAAATTTTCAGTCATTTCTTATTCAGTGTAGTGTCTATAATAAAATCATAAAAATACCACTCTTATTATCACTTGAGTGGAAATAGATGCCCTGGGTGATTCCAAGGGGGCTGAACGACTAACAAATCCTTAAAATGATCAAACACATTCAAATGAACGTGAATTATTAATGTTTCGAAAACACGCGTCTGCCTAGTCATTCCATTGCATCTTTTTCATGGCTGGATGAGACCAGGCCCCCTTGACTTTTAAATGCATTTCATTTTTCACCACAGCTACCTGTGGCATTGATATATTGCTGCTTATTTCTAACAGAGGACGATCCCTAGCCTCCCTTGATGTTTTTATATGCATGTATTGAATCATTTATCAACTCGCAAGATCATTCAATAATATGCTTTTCAGGAACACAGAGAAATAAGACTTTGCTTGGATGATGATGATGGCTTTAGCCTGCCTCTCCTTTTTTATGAAAATGAAATGTGTGTCGTTCTGCAGCAGGCCTCTTTTTTGATGTCACAGAACTGGCAGAAACATTATGAAAGAAGTACAATTATCCAGTGGTACATAAATCTATCTGTGCACGCTGGCAGTATTGAAGATTAAATCACTGCTGCCACACTATGAACTGTAATATGGCAATAACAAAGAAAAGCTCGTGATAAAAAAATGTAAAGTTTCTCGATGTTTAGATTCTCAAACGCTCCTCACTCGCCTCTTGAAAAGAAGGCTCCTTATCGGGAGATAACAAAAGCCTTACAGCATAATTACCCCAGCCTAGGTCACCTTGCGCGTCGCTAGAACGCCGTGCGGTGGAGACAGCCGACATAATGAAATCCTAGAGTAAAGGACACTTTTTGGTAACACGTCCTCCTGTATAATCACTCCACAGAGTTGCTTTAATGAGACTCTTATGACAACCTCAAATGAGCCTCATGAGCTCATAAACATTCAGATATTGTAGCTTAAATCCCAACTGAAGGAAGTGTAGTTTCTCATTTCCTTGTTGTTTCTCTTCTTTTCCATCCGTTGCGCCATCCTTCTCTCGCTCATTCACACTCTGGAGCATCACAAGTTTATTTTGAGGCACAGACAGATTTCCTCGTGGGTATGTGAGGTTCAGTATGCAGGTCAAACAGACTTGATAGCAGTCGTCCAACGCCAACAGCGAAACTGCCCTAAACCTGATCTTATGGGTGGCAGGCAGCAGACTTTTTTTTGGGGGGATATTATTAAAGTAATGCGTCTTTCCGTCATGTCACAACTGCAAACAGCCAATCCCTGTTAAAAAATACGCCATGGCTCTGCATATATAAGGCAGTGTTCAAAGAGTTATATCCGTCAGCCATCTAAAGAAGACAGCAGTTACAAAGGACTAACTGATGGTCCTTTGTGATTTATTAAAGCGTGAAGATCCTTGATGATGCTAATATTAGAGTACCATTCAATTTGCTCGTCTTCAAAAGCGAGAGGAGATTGGACATTGAACGAGAGACGGAAAGGGTACGTTAGAGCCTGAAAAATCCACTTATATAGCCCTGCTGTTAAAATAAAAAATACTGGACACTGTCTAAAGTGTTTACAAAATTCAGTATCATAGAGAATTACATAGTGTATAATACCAAATGTACTTCAAAATGAACACTTCATATAGTTTAGTGTCTCTACTACAATCTTTGAAGAAAAAAATCTTTCATCCAGTCCAGTACATATAGCAATATATTGCATTCTGTGGACTAAGGAGATAAGAACGGCTAATCATTTACAGTTCTACATGTCCATTCATTCATCCATTCAAAATTTAGAATGGATTTGACTATTTCCTTAAATACTTTCTTCAATTACATTATTGCACTTTAAAAAACAAAATATTAAATTAATTTCAAATAAAATAAATAATTAAATAAAAAAACGAAAACCGGTAACATGGTTTGAGTTAAAGGCGAAGTCATTTTATTGGTCAGTAGAAGCTCATAGGCCAAATAGTTTATAATTGGCACATGGAAGGAGAAGTTCAAACCTCTGATTCCAGACTGGAAATTCTGCCCCATGTCATGGGCACAATAGGTCTGCTATGAACCACCCTGCTGCCTGGAACAGGCACTAGATGGTCATTCTGTAGGTGTGTGGGTGCCCTATACCCTCCATATACACTGTCACTGGGATGTCCCATGCTTGGGAAGATGTTGCATAATTCAGCAGGTCCATATGACAGTGGGCTCTGGTAGACTGGCAGCTCTGGGTAGGAGTAGGGTCTATGTACCAAACTGGATGCCCTTCTGACAGCTGCCACGTTGTGGAAAATCGCTTCTTTGTAGGAGGGAAGCCTTGTGGACTGGCTGTGTCTGAGCTTCTGACTTTTCCTGGAGTTTAGCTGGAAGGCGTGAAGGTAGTTGTGATCCATCGGTTGGGCGTAACACAGGGTGTTCTTCACCCGTCCGTGTACGTCCACGCAAGGGAACAGGTCGGGAATAGTTACTTGTGGGGAGGCTGTGGCAGTGGGTCTGTCACCTGGGAACCGAACTCTGTCGGGACCCCAAGTGGCTTTCAGGAACGAAGGTCTGCGATGAAGCTTCATTTTCCCTATCAGAGGTATATCATCGAATGTGGGGTCGAAGTACGTTTTGACGCAGGAATTACAAGCTGTGTCTGCGGCTGCAAAAGGATTTTCGCTAAAGGATGAGTACAGGTGGTTTTCAGCAAAACTGTTTGCTTCGTTATGACATGTTGATTGGTTTTTATAATCGTGAAGCCCCCTCAGATCCATGGACTCCACCAAGAGATTCTGGGGTCTCTTTTTCCGCCTGACGGCATCTGAGAAATCGCTGTGACAAGGCTTGTGGTGTTCGGTGTAGATGTCTCTATATGGGACAAAGGAAGAACCAGGATGGGCCAGGTCGGATGGAGGATCATGCATGGCTAGATGAGGTGTGCTCAGACTGGATACAGGAAGCATACCGTCATAGAGACCCCTAGTCCTGGCTGGAAGCGTGTAGCGAAGTGGAGTGGGCCGTGTTAAGACTCTGTGGTTTACCATTGGTGGTGGGCTAGTGATTTTAGTATGTTGCGTGAAAGGTGGAGTTATGGAACGCTGCATGTGAGGTATGTGGTTCTCCGTGACATTAGTAATGTAAGAGAAGGGACCAGGAACTTTTTCAGTCGTGGTCACCAATGGGATACGTGCTGGCAGGCTGCCGCTCTGTCGACTCCAGTTCTCAATGGTCTTGGTGGCGTTGTCCAATGAGTTTTCCACTTTGGCTGAAGAGACAATGTCCTTGGCTGTCTGCAGCATTTTCAGCATGTTGGCCTGGGCGTAATTGGCTGTGATATCTGGATTCTGTATGCTGGTAGATCTGCCGATATCTTCGACGCCATTAAAGCAGCTGTATATGCCCTGAAATGTAAAGCATCATAATGTCCAGTGAACAGTGATTGTGGATTCCTACAGTGAAATGTTATTTTGTGGGCAATACTTTGAATTCATTCATGTCACTGCAGTATTTTTCTCTATTATAATGATTAATATAGCAGATGATGTTTTTGTGAGAGAAAGATCAGTTCAGTGTTTCATGTCAATGTTTTTACATAAAATACATTTTAGATGTTTTTACTAGAATAATATGCTTATACTTAATTTACCTAAACATAACAAGTAGCCTAAATGCAACAGACATGCATTATGCATTAGGGCCGGGTAAAAATATTTTACCTGTATAAAATGCCAGTGTAGCACAATTCTTAAAACAAATGACTCTAATGAGTCAGTTCTTTTAATGAGTAGTTTAAAAAAAAAAAAGAGTTTGAATCAATTTGAAACACTGCCCTACATAATTTGCAGAGAGAGAATTTCTTTCTATCAGAAAACATTCAAATTCAAGAAACATTTCTTATTATTATCAATGTTTGATGAAAAGAAATTTCATAAGTACAGCATTTATTTGAAATAGAAAGCTTTTTTAACATTATAAATGTCTTTATTGCTTCTTTTGATCCATTTAATGCATCCTTGCTGAATAAAAAAGTATTTTGAAAAAGTCTTTTATTGAAAAAAAATAAAAATAAAAATACTTAGAAACAAAATGGACATATATTCAAATTAACTGAAATCAAAACAAATCAAAACTGGAACTGAATCAAGTTAGAATCTTTATTGATACCCAGCCCTAATTATCATTGCATTGTCTAAATAAATAAAAATTTTTATTGAAATGTAAATCAGCAATGCAATCTTACCCTGCTAATGGCCAGCAGGAAGTCTAAGTGATCAGACTTGCGGACAGAGTGCCTCAGTTTCCAGTAAAGTAAATGTTCCCAAGCAAAGACCAGCAGGCTGAGGCCCATGGCCACGAGCAACATGTAGAAAACACCTGCCATGTTGTCTATGTCTAGTTTGGAGCTCATGACCTCGTTTTTCTCATTCTGGCATATTCCAGACAGCCATACGGTCTCCAGTCTCTGTGTGTCCCCTGCATGAAAGGAAACAGGGTCAGGAACAATGCCAGAAACAGCGGCAGTCAAAGACTACTCAAGTATGACAGAAACAAGTGGATACTGTAAGAACCACATATGTGCTTCAGCTCCAAAACCTATTAAGCTGCCTACCTAGACATCATTTTAAGACATCATATGTGTGTTGGCTGTTCCAAAAAATAGCTAACTAAGTTTAGGCAATATTGCATGGACTCTTCAGGGTGAAGGCCATTGCAGAAAGAATTGTGTTAAATGTGAAAAAATAACAATAATAAAAGAACATTTGATAAATAAATACGATTAAATTCAATTTAATACAAAAAAAAATGCACTAGGCAGCAAGGTAGCTCTCTAGGTTTTAAAACAGAGTCCATTTCTACTGTTCAGTGGAGGCTCTCTTATGTCTGTAGCTTGCATTGACATTTCATATGTAACCTCTCAATTCTCAGCACATTGTTTTTTTTGTTTTTGTTTTTACAGTAAGATGGGATTGTGATAGCTTCCATGCTGGGGCAGAGGATATTAAGTGTGGACCAGTTCCGGTCCCCCAAGTGCAATTTACCATCTCCCAAGAACTGGAGGAGAGCCAGGTCTATGGGGCGCTTCCAGCGGGAGTCCTTCTGCAGAGCAATGCCGTAGCCTGTGGTAGCAAACACCTTCCCACTACCAATGGTGACCAGCTTGCAGCCCTCATCCTTGCCAGCCATATAATTAAGAACTGCTTCATCATATATGAAGGCGTCCAACTTCCTACACAGAGGACAGAAATGAGCCCAAGGCAAATGGCTTAATAATTACACGTAATTATGTCAAGTAAATAATTAGCGCTTGTTAATTTATACTCCTTTTTTCCTTGACAAATGTGGAGCGATACATTATTTATGCTTGGCTGTTTTCCACCAGTGTTTCACTGACCTTAGATCTCTGCACCTCGAAAATAACTAACAAAATTGCTTCTAAATGATGACTATAATGACCAATGGAATAAATCTTATTACAGACTATCAACCAAACATTTCACTAACATAAAAGTACCATGTTTTTGGACATGTGCTATGGTAGTACCATGGTTTTCTTAGAAGCATCTTGAAATACCATGTAAATGGTACCACCATAGTACCTTTTAAGCGAATTCTTCCACACAACCACACACACATAAAGTGTTATTGCTGAAGCCCACCCTGTCTTAAGGCTGTTGAGAGCTTCTTCCACTCCCTTCTGGTTGTATTTTATCATGTGGGTGTGCATGTCAGGGTAATTGCTTCGAATGTTCCTCTCTGTGCTGCCGTTTGGGACCGTCCCGAAGCGAAAAGGAGGATAATGTTCCTGGGGTTTTTGAAACTGAAACAAAAAGGAATAGATGGCATTTCAATTGTTTAGCTGAGGGAGGTTGTGGCTTAACCTTGATAGTGTAGATCAACACAGATTACATGGACTTTACACAGAATCACCTACTGCCCGGGTGGTAGTGACCTTGGGGAAGGATATCAAAATTATTGCTCTTATATTTTTCTCCTCACTGATTCATGCATTTGGACTGTTGGCAATAATTCACTCATATTTATGCACATTAGACTGAATAAGGGATAAAGTAATTCGCACTAAGTGACTATATTAAACAATACTGCTATTTTTTGTCAAAGCTTCTCAAATTCTTGCCTACAATGCATGAGATGAAAGGGTTAGTTCACCCAAAAATGAAAATTAGCACATAAATTACCCATCTCATGTCATTCTAGGTGTATATGACTTTCTTCTTTCAGACGAATCCAGTCGGAGTTATATTAAAAATTGTCTTTAATCTTTCAAGCTGTTTAATGGCACTCAGCGGGTGTTGCAGTGCTTCAGTCCAAAAGAAGTGAAATAAAAAGCGCCCACATTGATTAGCTTGTTCAGGTGTGTCTGATTAGGGTTGGAGCTGAACTCTGCAGGACTGCGGCTCTCTAGGACCGAACTTGCCTACCCCTGTTCTAGTGTTTTCTTATGAAAAACAATGAACAAAAATGTTAGTGATCCTGAGATTATCTTTGAGACATCAGTGACAGGTAACTTTGAAAGGTGCCAATTTACTGATTTCAATCAAGCTTTTGTCTTGATGCTGAATTGTCTTCATTCTTTGACAAAAATGAATTGCTTGGTTTACGAACAATTTAAAAATGACTTAGCCCTTGAATAAAAAGTTGACAAATTATCACAGTATGATATTTTAGGTTCAGTTTCATTTTAAAATCTTGTTTAATATTTAACATACTAAATATGGATACTAGGTGTAACCAGGCCTTGCCTTTCAACTTTCTTTCAGAACTTTTTTTAGCCCATATTTGCTATTACACACACAAAACACATCAAAAGGTATCCAAATACAGCCTCACTGTCATACAGCTCATTTACAATTATATAACACTTACCTTTTTGTCACTAAGTCCAGACACAGTGTCAATGTACTGCTCTTGGATCATGAAGGCAGCTAAATTGGCTGTGTAGCTGGCGAGGAAGATGACAGCAAAAAAAGCCCAGACCAGGACCATAATTTTGCTGGTCGTGCCTTTGGGGTTTTCAATAGGAACAGAGTTGTTGAAGACGATTCCCCACAGGAGCCAAACAGACTTCCCAATGGTGAAGGTTGGACCCCCAGGGGCTATAAGGGAGGTACATTACAATATGAATATAAAATAATATGATTAAATTATATACAGTCAAAAGTTTTCATCAAGGATGCAATAAAACAAAAGAAAATCTATTTCAAATAAATGCTGTTCGTTTGAACTTTCTATTCATCGAAGAATCCTAAATAACAATATCACAGATTCCACAAAAAAAGCAACACAACTGTTTTCAACATGGATTACAAAAATTGTTTCTTAAGCACCAAATCAGCATATTAGAATGATTTATATATTACACATATGTACGTCCTATATAACAGATGTTCTGTCTCTTTTGATTGAATTAGTCACAGATCAGTCCACATGGGCAAACTTTCTTTTCTAGTTCCACCTTGACCAGTTCTTAATGTGGTTCTTGTGTCTCACACACAGCCACAGAAAAGCCAAGCAATCAATCAAAGTCAAATTAGCAAAGCGACAAACGTTAATTAAACCTCCGAAAAATGACCTTTTACACTAGGAGACAAGTACACACCCTGTCAGCTCGGTTTATGTGGATTGATTAGGCTGCTTCCACAACTATTCTTCCTCTCCTAGAGCTTTGTGTCTGATACAGAGAATACTGTTTGAAAGACCAAGGCTGACCTTTGGCACTGACAAGGCTCCGGTTGTAGCCAACAGGGCTGAAGTACTCGAACACGAACACGGTGACTGCCACAACAGTCAGGCACATTACGAACATCATAACCCACACAGCTGGACTGTAAGGCTCTGCAAGACAGAGAGAAAGACACGTTTCAGTTCACAGAAGACAAAATACAAAAATGATCTAATTAACTGACTAAGATCTTGTACATAACTTATAAATTGTTTTTGTTTGTGATGTAAATGCTGTGCAGGTAGCATAAATAATGAACAAATTAGCAGTTTAGCAGAGTCAAAATGCTTTTTTGTGTGCAGAGCTTGCGATTCAGTAGAGAATGTTTTATTCTCGATTTAATTAACAATTTGAATCTAATCACATTCTACTCAAAACCACCACTGGTAGGAAATATTTAACACTGCCTGCAAGCATCTCTCATAGTCTATGTGAAGGTGGTCTTGGAAATAGACGGCTAATGATGACTTCTCACCCAGGAAGGCAGAAGGTGAGACTGTTCCATTGCTTCTGGCCACCATAACACTAATCCCAGTCTCCACGAACGGCACTGAAAAGTCAACAATCTCTGACCGCTCCTCATTGATGGTAAGCGAGCCAATTGCCATATCTGCACGCTTGTAGAAGACCTTGAACAAGGAGAAAGAGTGAAAACTTTAGGCAGTCATCAGTGGCATACCAATATATTAGAGGCCTCTGTCGACTGTGAGATGGGACTCTCCCACAAATTTGGGGGTGATCATTAAAAGTTACACGTTCAATGGAGAACTTACTTCTAGACAATTAATAAAGTACTTTCGTCACTTTTCGGCAAAAAACAATAAATTCATACTAAGTATGAATAAAATCGACATAACTATTCCCCACGTTGACGTTACCTTGTGGCCTACAGCTTTATTGTTCCCTGCCGTTTACAATTACAATGACTCTGCCGTGGACTTATGGGATAGCAAAGTGTCCACACTTCAGAATTTCAGTGGAAAGAGTTGGTGTATTTTTCATTATTCATACATAATACTCATTTGACACTGCTTTTCACGTACTATATTGTAGACATATTTGGATGTAGAGAATGTCTCCATGCAGTATTAAAGTCAAGTGAAAAAATGTACTATCTATTAGCTAATTTGGAGTAAATGGAATAAAACTGCTCTAGAAATTATAATATAATATAATATAATTAATATATTTGTTTGGGGTCAGTAAAAATGGATGGAAGGATGCATTAAACTGATCAAAAGTTCTAAAGACTTTTACATTATTAGAAAAGTTTAAATGAATGCTGTTGAACTTTCTATTGATCAAAGTATTAAGCAGCACAACTTTTTGATATTAATAAGAACATTGATATTAATAAGAAATGTTATTTGAGCACCAAATCAGCATATTAGAATATTTTTATTAGAAGGATAATGGGATACTGAAGACAGGGATAATGGTTGCTGAAATTCAGCTTTGCCATGAAAAGAATAAATTAAATTTTAAAATATATTCAAATAGAAAATGTATTTTAAACTGTAATAATATTACTGTATTTGTTATTTTATAATATTACTGTTTTTACTGTATATTTGATTAAATAGATACAGCCTTGGTAAGAATAAGAGGCTTCTATCAAAAACATAAAAATAATAATAATAAAAACAAATCTTACCAACCCCAAACGTTTGAATGGTAGTGTATAATACATATGTGTATGTAATGTATACTGGCTCATAAGAGTGAAAAGGACCTCTGTCTTATCTGTCTTGAACATCAGTGTCAGCCATGTCAATACCCACTATAAACGTGACATAGTACTGAATGTTTTTGTGGATATCACAATTAAGACTGTTGCTATAATAGCCACTAGTTTCCATATTCCAATTTCTTCAAGGAATAGAAATGGACACGAACCACTATCCCTGTCATCACACAACTTGTAGCATCGCAAATCAGTGTTGACAGATTTGTTTTGCCGTCACCCGCAATCAGCCTCATAAATGAAAATTCCTTATATCACACTCATGTCAGTCCGGAATTACTATCTAGCTATTATATAATCAGTATTTATCTCATTTAATGATTTATTTCTCACGCAGTGTGAAAAGCATTTAAGCTTTGTATGTGGCGCGAGGGTTTGCTATCTTTAAACTCATCAGCGTGTGAGCAGATGCAGGTGATGGGAACCGATGAAGTGATCAGCAGCTGTGGAAGACACTTAACCACCGGATTAAGTGACACTACACGCAGCAGGAGGTCACAGGATGAAATGTGTCAAGATCGCATTTTAAAGCCAGTTATGCTCCATGAATGCCCTTAACAACTTTAGCTGCAATAATTGGAGGTTTCAGAGATCTGTTAAATAAAGAAAGAAAACAGGGTGTGAGTAATGTTAGGAAAAGCGCGTTGACACTGTCATAGGAAGCCGATTTATTTTTTGTATCACACTGTAAACGGTTTTATTTTTATATTCTCAGATGTTAATTTAGCTCATTTCCCATGAGCTCTGAACTGTTGACATGTTTGAAGTGTGAGTGCGTTTATGTGAGAAAATGAGAGAGAGAAAATGTGCCATTTCATACCTCTCCAATCATCCCATTCCAGATGCCACGGACCATCTTGCCATGTTTCCCATTTGTGACCAGATAAAGGTCGTATGAAAACTTGATGGTGCGTGAGAGCTTCTTTAGGATGTCTATGCAGAAACCTTTGCAGCAGAGTTTGGTGTAAGGCTCAGTGTGACCTGTTATACTGCACATACGAAAAAATAAAAAATAAAATAAAACATTTATTACGATTTTTAAAAACAACAAAGGTAAATGAAGCCAAATGATAGCTTTACATGAGAAATTGTCTCAAAATTTGCACACAAGTCATATGGACCCCTTTTATGTCACTACTAGGATGCTTTCGCATCCTTTTTGAAGCCTGAACTTTTCATGTTCCTTGGAACCTTGTTCTTTGTTTTAGGTGACTATTCCTTTAACCCAATCAGGAACCATGGTTAAAAAGGTTAAGTCTCACATGCTTCCATTCAACATTTGGTGAAGAGGATCAAAGCTTATGGTTCTAGGGCAAAACATATGGTGTGACACACATCTGAAAGAAAGATTATGACAGAAAGGCTAATTAATTATAACTGGAATAATACAGACATGAATACGGAAAGAGGAAATGATATGTGCTGCCATAAGAGGATATGAAGAACATCAGAAGACTTCATATACAGAGATAAAATGCTATCTGTAGTACTGTACATCTGAGGACTTTTCTCTTACTGACTGACTGAGAGTTTACATAGATATGTGCTTAAGGATATAAGGTAAACATAATTATGTAATCTTATTTCCACCAAAGGATAAAAAAATAAAACGTAATTGTGACTTTTTCCTCACAATTCTTAGTTTACATCTCGCAATTCAGATTTTTTCCTTGCGGAACTTTGAGATATAATCTCAGATGTGCAAGTTCTTATCCTATAGTTTTGAGTTTATACGTCACAATTCTGAGTTAAGTACAAATTTGTGATATAAACTCAGAACTGCAAGATAAACTCAGAACTGTGAGTTAATATCTTGCTATTCTTAGTTTATATCTCAGAATTGTGAGACATAAACTCAGAATATTAAAAAAAGGAATTGCGGGATACAAACTCGAACTGCGAGAAAAGAAATTGCAAGATATAAACAGAATTGTTATTATCTTGCTATTCTTAGTTTATATCTCAGAATTCTGAGAAAAATTCTTAATTATGAGTTTATATCTTCCAATTCAGATTTTATCTTTAAAAAAAGTCTCAGTTCTAAGACAAAAAGGCACAGTTACAATTATTTTATTTTTTTCTGGGGCAGAAATAAGCTTCCATACATAACAGTAGATATATACAGACTCAAAAAGCAAATAAACAATGGCTCTCCTCCACAAACTGCTGTAATTTAAAAACCTGTAGCCCAGAATCTATAGAAACTGTGTCTTGGTTGTGAGCATTCACAATAAAATGCCTGAAACAAAGCGATGGCCTCCATTAACCGTTAGATGCTGGAGGCACTCAGCAGAGAAACTCTCAGAGCAATAATGATACATCACCTCTAACCTCCCCCAGACCTCCTGCGTAATGAGCTGTATGAGGAGTGGACTTGGGGCGGAGGGCCGGCAATGCAGGGTGTGTGGCACTGGCAGCAACCATAACAAAGAAAGACAAATGAAGTGTTTGGAAAGATGAGAGTCTCCCTCTGCAAGCGGTCTGGACATAACATAAACAAGCCTGTCTCTGTTCTAGTCTGTCTCACCACCTGCAAACAGTGCTGGCGCTTTGGGTTAAGTGGGCTGAGAATTGAGGATGAGCTGTTTAATCAGTCAAACACATACACAGACATGAAGCACAAGGGACAGAGATGAAGAGAAAGTTGGTGTCAAAGAGCAGCAGTCTGTTTCCTGGCATAATGGACACAGGCACATGAACACACTTGGTGCCTAATGAGTGCCAATCAATTATTGCTCCATTAAACAAAGTTAATTACAGTACAGTACATTGAGTAATATGGATCTCTGTTATCATTGGCGTACAGTCAGTTATTGTGAAACCATCGCAGCTGGATGAGACAGTGGCTTGACCTATCTATTGCAGAAATGGGTGTAGCACATCGATCTGGTTGTAGTGGACTAATGCATTTCATATCCAAACACAGCGCCACATTAGTGCCACAGTCTGCTGACCTTGATATATACGTGGCATTATAAATGGCAGTGACTGCACTGGATGCTCTGGTGGTGCTGACTTTAGAAAGAATATACCACATAGTGGAGACCTAGTTTACACTATCGATTAGAAGTTTGGGGTTGGTAAGAAAAGTGTATTTTGCTCACCAAGGCTGCTTTTATTACCAAAATACAGTAAAAACTATTAGTAATTTTGTTACATTTTATTACAATTTAAAACAACTGTTTTCTGTTTTTTTATACAGTAGTCAACATTTGAAGTGGATCAAAAAAGTTAATCCTAAAACGAGAACGCATTTTGGTTTTAGGTTTTAGAACAACTTTGATGAAAGGTTTTGATCCACTCCAAATGTTGACTAGTATATTTTGAAATGTAATTTATTCCTGTGATGGCAAAGCAGCCATTATTTCAGTCTTTAGTGTCACATGATCCTTCAGAAATCTAATATGCTAATTTGGTGCTCAAGAAACATTTTGTATTATCAATGTTAAAAACATTTGTGCGCTTTAATATTTGTGTAGAAACCGTGATACTTTTTCATGATTCTTTTGTGAAAAAAAGTTAATTACTTGCTAAATAAAATTATTATCTTTTTTTTTTTTTTAATCAATTTAGTATAGGGACCAATTCTCACTATTAACTAGTTGCTTATTAGCATGCCTATTATTAACATACTGGCTGTTTAACCAAAAACAAAAATTCTGCATCAAACTAATTCTGCATGACCATATTCCATCCCTAATCTTAAACTTAACAACTACTTTACAAACTATTAATAAGCAGCAAATTAGGAGTTTTTTGAGGCAAAATTTTGAGTGGAAGCAGAAACATGCTGTTTTTCGGGCCTGTGTCTTTAAATGCAAATGAGCTGCTGCTCCCCGCCCCCTTTTCTAGAATAGAGCTGCGCCATTACAGCTTGTACCTGCTAAAAACATCCGTTTTGGTTTTGATTATCATGTTTATCGTGCTGAAATCATGCGGTTTAACCCATATGAGTTTAAACTTCTGATATACGGTTTTCTGAGAGCACACATCCCGAATCACACGGACAGAAATCGGCCACCACACAGCATGTGAGTATTAAACTAAGTTCTCATTCACACACAAGTTTACGTTAAAAACACACAAGTTACAAAAACAGTCGGTTATGTCTTTGAAGGTAAACTGCTGGGAAATAAATTGCATGTTTATTTTAGATCTAAATGTAAAAGTGTTCTGTGCTCGTCTGTGCAGGCAAAGGCACAACAGTTAGTATGTTTTGCTCAAACTTTCGCCATGGCATTAGAACTGTTACACCGTTGTCGCTTGCGAAAACACAATAACGGCGCCGTGGGTGGAAACTTACAGATTAAGGGGCGGTAATATTATAATGAGATCCCTTTGCAACATCACCAAGGGAGCGAAATCAGACGCGCTCGTTTTCTCAGACGCTTGCAGAAAAAGGCTTACCAAAACAAAGTTACTGGGTTAATCTTTTTCACGTTTCCTTAATTGGTAGATGCACCGGGGACCTGATTATAGCGCTTAAAACCTGGAAAAGTATATTATATTTAAGGTTTATGTAATAGAACAAATGAAAAAGGTAATATTAAACTGCCACCAGAAATTATAATTGATATATTCTATAAAACAAGAGCATTATTAAACAATGTGATCTGCTGATAAACAAGCTAAATCTTGTCTTAATGCATGGCCGTGACACATTAGGACAAAATGTTAGAGCTTAGAGAGAGTGTTTGAAACCAACATACAAAACCACTGCTAGAAAAAACCTGTTTGTGCAATTGAACTTTTGTCTCAAAACCCTAAAGTTACTGAGATAAACTGTTTGTGGCAACAAACCCTAGTCTCCCCAACCATATTTTGGCATATATACTTTATGCCAAATCCAGTGACTAATTAACATATGTAAAACACATTTTTGACAAGAATTGGGACTCATTATATAATAAGCTCATAAATTCACTCACACATGAAATGCCTATTGTTACCTCAGGTCCAATTAAAAGCAGTTGTCACACTTTCCAGAACTTCCTGAACACCAGTGCCAATTAGCATGAAGGTGTGTGATGGGCCCACAGCAGAACGTCACCATTATGGTTATTGATCATTGTTTCCCCCTCAGCCATCACACGCTCCCCAAGGGGTGATTACTCTGCTTTATGATTTATTTACACTCTCTCCCCTCAGCATGGAGCCATAATGAGCCTGTCATCTCTCTCTCTCTGGGCACAACACACTCCTCACTCACCATGTGTTACCTCCAGAGCTGCACAATTCACTGAACCTGCTTTCATTCACCTGAGAGAACCAAAGACAAAACTTTTCGAATTACACTATTTTACCGCTCACGTCTAGGAAATACACCGACAGAAGAAAGCAAATTACTGTGATCAAGGAGTCACAGATTTTAAATTGCAAGTTTATGCCTAGGGCAAGGAGGGTTGAGGGATTAATTGCTGAAATGAGCAAAACAATTCCTAATAATAGTTTTGGGGTCTTCAATCCAGTGAGCTTCTGTTTATATCATTAAACCCTCTGGTAAATGAAGATGAGACTGGTGGCATTCACAAGCGCACTAAAATTTAGTAGCCGAGTTTGGGAGTCTCCAAAGTGCTTAAGTTGGGTCTCATTTCCATTTTTAGAAACATTAAAAAAATCCTAGCGAGTAAGACTTTTTAACAAGCTTTTGCTCTAAGGTGATGTTCTCATGAACAAACAGGACTCAGTTATATCTATACAAATGACATAAATTACCCTTTTAAGTGAGCTTATTGACTCAATGATCCGATCATACCATTTCTCAAGCTTTGTCATCATTTTTGGAGCATAATAACTGTTTATGAATAAGAACTGCATTAAGATTCTTCTAAGTCATGCAAATAACTTTCTTTTCGGTGAACTACGCCTTTAAATAATATTCTTGTAAGGTAATTAGCTGCATCTTGAACTCTCTACAAGCTCGCAGATGCAACACCCCAATAAAGTGTGTAATAAGCTTGCTGTACTGTAACAAGTTGCATATGCTAAGTGACTCTCACAGCATATTGCTAAATGGGGATGTTTGCCAATTTTGTGTAGGCTTTATTAGACTTTTCTTTTTAATTAGCGACTCTGCTTTTTTCTTGTTTACTAATATCAGAAAAAGCTGGCAAATATATAAAACTGAATGTTAGATGTTTTTTCCTAAAGTTTAGTAAAACTCTTTCTCGGTTTCAGATGTTCTTGTTTGTGTTTGTACGGTGACTCATTCTAGAAAGTGAAAAGGTTGCTGTCGCTTATTTTATAATTATTAATGGATGCCTATTATCGCTGTAGTGGGTACAATCCATCCAGTGGGCACTCTTTATTGCTCCCCTTAATAAGAGACCATTCATTTTTAGGATCAATGTAATCAAATTAGTACGTTTGCATGTGCAGCAGAGAGAGGATGATCTAATGTGGAGCCTGTGCTCTTTGCCCTTTGAGGAATACCTTCATAAACAAAAGTCACAGATGTTGACCTTTTGAAGTCACATTCACAGATGTACCTTTCAGTCTTGTTGGACTGCCGACGACACGGCACAGTATTGCGCACACAAGTGCCTGTGGCAGGATCAACACTCTCCACGATGACAAAAGGCCTCTCCTCCAGCGTGGCCACAGTCAGGTGGCGGTTGTCAGACACGGGCTCTAGGAAGCTGCCGTAACGGGGCCATACAGGGTATCGCATCTGCAGAATCCCTCCCTCGTAGCTTCCTACCTGTGGAGGGATTCAGAAGAGGTTTAAATGTGGATTAAACCTTACGAACCGCAAACAAAGCAAAAGTGTTCTTCATTGACTTCTATTGTTTTTATACTGAGCTATTTATATTTTCTACCCCTTAAAGCTAAAGCAAACCCTGCATTTTTAGATTTCCATTAACCCCGAAAAGCCTGACATATGAACTAATTGTCAGAAAAATCTACCTTTTTTTAATGGAAAAGTTTATTGAAACTTTAGAGAAAATATTTTTAAGGGGAGACACTGCAGGCAAAAGCACAGTTTTTTCATGCAGGCTTTTCATAAAGTGTTTTTTCAGACTAGTGGAAAGAAAACATTCAAAAGACACTGTTAAGTGTTTCTTTTATAGCACTTTTATCTATTTGTGTCAATAGATTTCAATTACAATACATATTTTTAAAGGCCGTTTTCTCAAAATGAGTTTTTTCTCCTACACTGAGGGATTTGTTCATATATAATTTGCTTGATTATATACAACATTTAATTTCCCCAAAAATTGTGAAAATATGTTGTTTTCTGGCTGTTCAAAGTATTTTCTGAATTATGGAGTGACAAAAAGAGATAGCCAAAATTCCCTCTGTAAAAACATTTGCCTCTAATATGTAAAAAAAACAAAACAAGAATTTTGAAACTGACTTCATCCAGTGTTCAGATTTTTGTACTAGAAATATATGCAAATTAGTGCATATTTCATTAAATAATGCCTCATTTGCATATTTAAACATAACATTTTAGAAAACTTGTAATACAAAATTTTTTTGCAATTATCAATGTAATCAATCAACTGGGTAAGTAAGGTGATAAGTAGTAGTTTTTTTTTTTACCCTATTCACCTGCAGTGTCTCGCCTTAAAAATCTTTGATTAATATCATATTTTATACATCAGGCTTTTACGGCTTATATGATATAAAATATGGAGCTCCTACTAGAGGAGAAAAAAAAAACACCTCAATTTCATTTAGAGGCCAAAACTGAGCAAACTTATGCAATTTGCAGTTGTTTATATTTATATGGCCAAAAAAATTCTGAGCTTATGATGTAAATCAATGATATATTTATAACAGTATAGCAGACTACTTCCATAAAATGCATATAAATATAAATTTTCACAATATGCCTTAGTAAGATTATATTTAAATGCTTAGTTTTATGATCAAAGTCCTGTAGTTTTTTTTTTTTTTTTGTGGACACATGTAACACGACCAGAAAGTGTACATTTTACTAGCTAAAAAAAGTATATAAACTATCAATCAGACAACAGAAGGCATAGAAGGTTTTTCAGCAAGGTTTGATCATGTTGATAATTTAGAAGACATTTGCTTGGTTTTATAGGGTTAAGACACAATGTTCGTCATTTCAGGTTTCTATTTCATCCTTGTAAAGACCTTTCGAGAGGTGAAACCACACACAAATATTCAAGCAAACGACAGGAGTGATAAAGGAAAATGTTCCAAAGTCCAATTCATGGTGTCTTCCTCAGGGGTATGTTGTATTTTTCATCTGCTGTTTAATACGATACGTTATTCGTTTGTCGCAACATCAGCGTGATGTATAATCAAATATCCCAAAGCTTTCTTATGTTATTCTCTTCTTCAATCTTTCAAGCTTTCTTCAAGTGTTGCTCTTATTGTTTAGGTTTTTCCTCTGAACTTGGAATGAATTTGTAATAATGGTTAGAATTTATACTACTCCAGTAATGAAGGTGTTGCACAAAGCCGTAAATCTCCCAGGGCTCAGAGGCTCACGAGGAATCTTTACAGAGCTGTTTGTAGACTGTGGAAAAGCCCTATTATCCAGAGAGAGCTCAACCCACTGGCCCAGCTCAGCTTAAAAGAGACTATGGAGAGCTGGTTGCAAAAAATGCCTCTGCTAAAATTTCCCAAGGATTCATGCGTCACACACAAATACCAAAGGGGGAAGAAGTACAAATCTGCTGTCCATCCCTGGGACCCTATTTTGAGAGAAGAACATATACTCCTAAAATCTAAAAGCTGCAGTCCATTAGCTGGTGTTGTTATTACCTGACTACTTCTTGAATGTGTGACCCCAGCTGCTCGATCTGAGCAAATAGTTTAGCATCTGTATTCCCAAACCATTTTTGCATCATGTTTTTTAGAAAAACGTAAAAGTGCCAAAAAATGAGTCCACCGCTGCATATCCTTTTACGACAAAAGACAGGAAAGTGTTGCCACTAATTGTGCAGCAGCTGTTTGACAGCATTTCCCAAATGCAGCAGAGGCTTTTCGGATTGGGAATTGTAATCCATGTTTGGTTATGGTATTAGCTGTGAGGGGAAGTGAGCGTGATAAGCCTCGGCAACAGGGATTTATTGAAGAATCATTCATAAACTTCAGCAGAACAAATAGATTCAATCTCCGGACTCCAGGTGTGAATAACATGACAGCCAGGTGGCACATCACATCTGATCATTAGCAATGACGACAAGAGCACTAAAGATTTTATTTGCACATTAAATGAGGGTGTTCTGAAACAGTTCTTTATGTGTAAAGAATGAATCCAGACAAAGCCCAGCAGTTATTTCTGCCTGTTTTAGTGAGCAATTTCAGCCTGAAATAGGCTGTGTTGTGAAAGTGAGAGGTATAGTAATTCAGCAGAATATAATGGCTGTAATAGCAGGGTATTCTATTCTTGTTCTAAGGCGCAAACCAGATTTCGGTCGGAGTAGATATCTGTTATTTGGAATAGCCTATTTCGTTTTACAGCTGCCTAGCATACCTGGGATGCTTCAACAGAGATTTTCAAAAGCCAATGTCTGTCCAAACACTAAACCAAGTCATCATGTACTTAAACTACAACAGCATTTTGTCTATTGCAATGATTCTGAACTGGCAAGTCGCAACCGAAAATGGATTGCAGGTCTGTTCTGAAAGGTTGCAGAGAGTAGGGATGGACAATTTTGAATAGTGAAGATGCCCACGCTCTACTTTTCAAACGAATCATAGAGATCATGACCAAATGTGTGCTATTTATGACCATATGTAAATATACTCAATTGACAGGACTTAGAGCACGTTAGAGCAATAAAGAAACATGGATGAAAGAAAAGAGTGTGATGTGGTTGATATTAAAATGATTTATTAAAAGCACAATAAACCATGAAAGAGAACTGAATCCTGACTCTGAGATAGAGTGGAATGCGAATACTCAAATACAAAAAAAAATTTGATTACTTTATTCAATTTCTGTAATATTTCTTACCTGAATACTGTTAGAACGGAAAAAGCAAGGTTTGTATCTTTGTTCTATTGTATTTATTTGCTATGTATCTATTGCTTGTCATTGTGTCTTTGCTCTGTTTACGTATCTTAATTTTAAGAACTTTTTACTTATAGTTGTAGGGCCTGCCAGTTATTACTGCTCAGTAACTTGCAAAATAGTCTTAAAAACCAATATGAAAAAGAACTGATTGTTGGTCGTGCTCCTTCCTTTTTTCCTAAAAAAAATTATGATATTTTTGCCAATTTCCAACTCCTGGTGGACAGTGGGAAGCAAAAAACATTCAATGTAAATATAAAATGCAACTAGCCTTTTAATTGTGTAGTTAAACTGCAAAATACCTTTTAATACAAGTAGAAAATAGCATTACAATACTTCCCATATGCTTGGTTGTTGACGTCAAAGGCAGAGCGTCCCATCAAGCGCTACATATTTGTCAGAAGCAAGGCAAATTAGGCAGAATTCTCAAAAGATGGCATTGTTTTTGTTTACTTTTGGACAACAAACAAGCTTCATACTGTTTCAGGCTGCCACTTAAAGACCCAGATGCTTTGCATTGGACATCAAGCGAAGCCACTGTTCTTACACTTCCTTCAAAATTGTGCACTAATGACACAGATGTACAAGGACATTTTTAAAACCAGCATTTTCCACAGATTGATCTGCGTCATTTGGGCTTTGTCTGTCTTGGAGATACTATCATGGTACCAGCAGAGAAACACAGTCTCGGTGCTGTCAGTACTCGTGTACTTTAAAATAGGGAAGCAATGATTCATCTCACTAATGACTTCAGCACACAACATGAGCAGGGTGTGCACAGCATGGGAAAGTGAGGCGGTGCAGAGAGTGTCAATGGGAGCGTGAGAGGGGCTACAGAGCAAGGTGACCAGATATAGATAAACTGTTATGTCACACAGAGGGGGGTCAGGTGAGCCGTGAAGGCCAGAGAAAGGAGTTAAAACTAAATACTGAATTGAAAAGAAATCTATCAAATCTCTTTGCAGCTCCTTCACATGTAACTCTACTTGTCCTGCACTTGTTAACAGGAGTACGAATTACTCTCACTAATTGCACAGTTTATTTGCACACACTATCTGCATTGATTTAGTGCTTAATTTACTAAAGGAATTATGCAAATTAGCAAACACACCTGCAAAATCTGCGCTGAACACTATTTGTACGTCATACTAAGTAGAGCGGACTCTAGCATACTGTGCCTGAACTGCACAGCATCACTCCATCAATGCGATCTAGATGCCTGATTCAGCTCTTTAAAAGCGCGATATTCACTTGTCGACAACGCGTGGCTGAATATATACCCAGTTATAACAGTTTTCTCCATCATTTGATCGTCATTTGATGAATTACTGCTGTCATGATCAATATAAATTTTACTTAAACATCTCTTTTGAGTTAAATTCCCGCATACAGTACGTCCGCTAACAGTGCAATGTTAATTCAGCTGTGCAAAAAGCTATGATTTTTGTGAATAAGGCACAATGTGTAATGAGCCTAATATTCATAGAAAGAGGCTTGTTTGAGCTGAAAAGAATGACAGTTACCTAATTTAAATATTTAATTTAAATTGCACCACATTCGGGAGCTGGTTAAACTGGATTGTTGAAATGCCACATATAACAGTGGTGCAAATGGAAAAGTGAATCTAAATGAAATTTACAGAAAAGTTTCATATACCTATTCTAAAAATGAGGTTACTTAGCTTAAATTTAGTTGCCATCTACTTGCCATTAACAGGACTGAGAATCTGAGCGCATTTATGCAGTAATATTTATTTCAGTCTTAGACGACAACACACATCCTCTAATATCCATATCCTCTAATCCACCTAGAGGAGGGTGTGATGACTGGATGTAAACTTGGATGTCAGTTTGATCTCTATTTATTCCCCTAATCTCTTTTTGTAGTCAGGTGGTGTTCACACATTGCCAGACGGCCTACACATGTCCCTTATCACAGAGGCCAAAGTGCTGGAGGTTGGCCATGTGAGGAATAAAGGACTGTTTCAGAGAGCCAAGTGTAATTGCATCATGACCTGGTGTGGATGGTAATAAATCTCTAGCGCTGGAGGAGCCTGTGAAGCTGGCTTTTATGATTCTTGTTGTATTAATGTGAAAACCTGAGATCAATAAAAGCTAAAAGTTATTGAAATTGTCCAACATATAAGAGAAATAGCTGTCAGTATTTTATAATAAGAGGCAAAGAAGAATTAGAATGACAATATTTTTGAAACAAGTCTCTGAAATAAGGCTCACCAAGGCTGCATTTATTTGATCAAAACACACTAAAAAAAAACAGTAATATTGTGAAATATTATTACAATTTAAAATAACTGTTTTCTATTCTAATATATTTTGAAATGGAATTTATTCCTGTGATGGCAAAGCTGAATTTTCAGCTTCAGTCTTCAGTGTAACATGATCCTTCAGAAATCATTCTAATATACTGATTTTGTGATCAAGAAACATGTCTTATTATTGTGGAAACTAAGATGCACTACCATTCAAAAGATTCTATTTGAAAAAAATGCTGTTCTTTTGAAATTTCTATTCAAAGAATTCTGAATCCTATTTTCACAAACTTATTTAGCAGCAAAAAACGTTTCAACAGTGATCATTCTAACATTCTAACATGTTAATTTGGTGTTCAAGAAACATTTATTACTATCAATGTTGAAAACAGTTGTGCATACCCAAAATTTTTCGTATTCCCTGGGATTCAAATCCATAATCTTGCAATTACTAGTGCTATGCTCTACCGCCCAGTGCCACTAAAGTACAATGTAGTCAATTTACATTTCTGAGTCGTTATATTACCTGTAGTGTTACTCTAATAGGTGTTCCAGAAATAGAGAGATATGCCTTCCAACCACTTACTTCTATAAAGATGATATAAAAAACTTTAGGGCCTGCAACCGGGGGGACTGTATCTCCAGCTGTGTGTTCCCTCTGAAGTGTTTCAACATTATTATTGTTACTTATTATAAGACTTACCTTGTCCCAGTGTCTCTCTCGATCCAAAGCAATGACCACCATGGAAGGATTGGTGAGATAGCCATCAGCGTTGAAGGAGAGGTCCTTATGCTCCCATGACACATTTAGCATATGCCTGCAGAACATATTTAGCAGCTTTAAATTAGTAGACCAAAAAAAAAGTAGATTTTAATTTTAAGTGATTGTACAATTGCCTGGATTTTATCCATCTCTGAAATGAGACAGAAGACTATTAGGCAGAGAAAGGAGGACATTTCAAATACAAGCCTATAATTTTTTTCTTCCATTAAGTCAAATGAATATAAATCAGAGCGTACAGACACTAATACATTTACAGTATTCATTCTCTCTCTTTTAATCCTCTTTGTCTCATAGACCTGAACATTTTTCCTAAACAAATTGTTCACTTATAGGACCAGCTATGGGTGGAGCAGAACATGAGGAAGGATTTAACAATGTCATTCAATTTTACTGATGCAAAGTGCAGCAGCAGCTAGCATTATTCAGACATCATTGATAATTCATAATGGCTAAAATCAAGACATGAATAACAACTATCAACAAAAAAAAAAATCTTACAGGAGTTCAAATACAGAGCTCTATATCCATCTTATCCACCATCTTTGAGATTTATAACTACTTTGTAAACAACAAAGCTCATAAACAACTATTCAATCCCAGTGATGCTAGAGAATGTTTTATACTGGACAAATATGCAGTAAATATGAATGTAAATTTCTTTAACCGCAACAGTTACTACCAAAATGAACATTTTGTCACCATTTATTCACCCTCATGACATTTAAAATGAGAATAACAATGTCTATAGAAAAAACATCAATTCACACAGATCTTTTTTCATATAATGGCAGTGCAAAGTTCACCATGTCTAAAAATACGAAAATGATCAAACAAAACAAAAAACACCATAAAAGTAGTCCAACTATTTGTATGCCATACTCCAAAACGTCTGAAGCCATATGATCTGACAATGCATGACAGACAGAAATGTAAGATTATTTACTGATAATCTTCCCTTCTTATAAGCTTTAAATTTAATAAATGCTGAGATTTGATCAAGTCATTGAGTTGAACTTTGATTTGAGAGCAAATCATTGAAAAGAGTGATTCATTCAATGATTCAGTTCTCACTGACTTACTTTCATGGCCCTTTTTTCATTGTTGGTTTTTGTCATTGTATTGAAAAGAACCAAGTGAAGATACATGAAATAACATGAAGGTGAGTAAATGTAATTTTCATTTACTCTTCTACCCATCTTACCATTTCACCTCAGACCATCCTACTGATATTTCTCGTTTTTCCAAGAGAATATTTTCAAATAGGCATTTTCACAAGGATATAATAAATGATCTGTGGAGTATTTTGAGCGGAAACTTCACAGACACATTCTGGGGACACCAGAGACTTATGTATATTACATATTGTAAAAAGGGGCATAATATGTCTCCTTTAAAGATTTCTTAACTGTCTTCTGACAGATGTTTCTTTTTATGCTATAGAGAGATGGGCAGACACCTGAACAGCACCGAAGCCTGAGAACATTCCGGATGGAGGACCCAGTCACTCATGTGTCTCTGATACGCTTGATCACAGAAAGCTCAGAGAGGCAACTGAAACACTATTTAATGAGGACGGTGACTCCCAGGTGAACGGCAGATTTAACAAGGAAATCTGGAGAATCTCCCAGTCTCATTACAACAGAAGAAGACCACAAGAAAAAGCGCAAGAACGCAATGTTTTGTCTGGAAAGCTGTTTATGATGAAATCTCCAGAGGCAAACTAAGCTGTGAAAATTAAAAATGTCAGGATTTTGAGGATTTGCAAATTTGCCGCCCACTCTTTCCTGTTGAATTTGATGTGATCAACACGTTTGACAAAAAAAATAGGGCAATGCTGGCCAAGGGAGGACTAAATATATGA
This sequence comes from Sinocyclocheilus rhinocerous, assembly GCF_001515625.1. Classification (NCBI taxonomy): domain Eukaryota; kingdom Metazoa; phylum Chordata; class Actinopteri; order Cypriniformes; family Cyprinidae; genus Sinocyclocheilus; species Sinocyclocheilus rhinocerous. The sequence goes on along the minus strand of NW_015642053.1, from coordinate 2,965,603 downwards.
CAGCTTCATAAAACATTACTGGCAGTCAGAGTACTCCAGATATTCCAAAGGGATATCTATGATATACTTTTTTTTCAGGACATGATGTTAACGATGATGTTAATGATAATTACACTTTCATAACTAGGCTTTTAAACATATTTAAGTACGATTTTAAAAACAGTATAATGTCAGATTAAAAGTTTTACTCTAAAGTACATTTTAAATAATTGTTTCTATAATCTATTGTCATGCTTTAAAGAAGTGCACTTCTTTAGACGTGTGGACATAACATTACATTTAAATTGAGTACTGTGTATTTTAAATGTACTAAACTGCAAAATGATCATTACAAATATATTTAACCCTTATGCTGTGCTGAAAATCCTTTACCTAATTTGGTGTTCCCAGTCAAAAATGATCTTGTAAATCTCTCATTATGCCACATTTTCACCAAATCTTTAATTTAATTATTATGTCAACTTTCTATTAGCACAGGTTTTGTATTTCTTTTTGTAATTGATTTCTGAGCTTATGCACCTCAGTTTTTAAATGAAAAAAGCATTATTTGTAAATACTTTTGCCAGTGTTCACTCAAAAACATAGGTGCATATGCTCAAGAGTAAAAAAGTAAATACAAAACCTGTGCTATTTTAAAGAAAAAAATTTGTAAAAATGGCATTTAAATTATAATTTTTTAGTTTTTGCTTGGACATGTTAAACGTATCTAATCAATTTGGGTAATACAATTTCATTTTAATTTTGCAACTTATGTAAATGAAAAACATATTTTAATGCTTTATATTAAAACTAGTGTAGAAAATGGCAAATGTAAATTATATTATTGAATTTTCATTTTCATTTTGCACTAAATGTTGCACATATGGTATGGGAAAATGTCAATTTAAATACAGAAATACATTGCCATTTTACATATTGCATTGTCATTTTACATATTACATTTCAAAATTAATTTTGCTACCCATATGCTTCCATAGTTTTTGACTGGGACCACCTCAAGTATAAGAAGGTGGGGGGAAAATACCAAAAAATATATTTTTGGGGGAGTTTATCCTGTGTGAGCAGTAAGTTTGGTCACACTTTATTTTAAGATCCAATTCTCGCTATTAACAAACCATTACTACTACTTTTGTCTCAATAAACTCTAAATTTGTTGCTTAATAGTTAGTATGGTAGCTGTTAAGTTTATGTATTGGGTAGGATTAAGGATGTAGAATATGGCCATGCAGAATATGTGCTTTATAAGTACGAATAAACAGCCAATATGTTAATAATAGGCTAATAAGCAACTAGTTATTAGTGAGAATTTGTCCCTATACTAAAGTGTTACCGTAAGATTTAGTCCAATGCAATAACATTTGCATTTTCAGGAAAAAGCAAATCCACTCTGGGTCCAAATGACCAGAACACAATATTAAATACATTTTCAATAGAGAAAATATCAATTTAATATAAATGTAAACTTTAATACTTTTGCATTTAATTGCAATTAACATGCAATTAAGTGTCCAAAAAGTATTCCATTCCATTTTCACTTAAGTAAATATTCTTTTCAAGAATATTTGAAGTACATTCTTTCTATAATAAGACTCTTTTTAAAACTAAGCAAACTAAAAACTATTAGCATTATTAACTTCATTTTTTAAAACTATTAGCAAACTAAAATTTACTTATAGGGTTTAATACCTTTACTTAGCAATCTAAAAGTCTTACCTGAAGAGAGAATTGTTGGCGTATGATTTGACAGGACTATTGCAGTCACTGTGACCCTCGGGAATGAATCCTCTGTTCTTATGAAACCTGTGCACCGCTTTTACTATGACTGCGACTCCTTCCCGAACCCTCTGGCGCAGTGTTTTCCTCCAGCGGTCTGTGATAATACTGATGACGCCCACTGGGAAACTGTCAGGAGGAGACACTTCAGGGTTCCCCACAGCCAGACTGGGGATGACCCAGATATATCCGGGCCCTAGCAGCCCAACATCAGAGGCCATCCTGAACAAGTACTGTGCCTCCTCGTGGGAACAGTACACTAGATATACCTGCGAGTCCACCTGCTGTAGTAGTCTTCGTGTGCGGATGTCATTGGCCCCCACGGACATCTCAAAGCTCAGCACATCCTGCAGCTCCCACAGGAAGTAGCTGGTGTCTGTGAAGGAGCGGATGTAGTCCACGAAGGTCTCATAGCCGGGATACAAGCTGGTGATCACTACAAAGTTACCCCAGTTGTACTCCTCCATCACTTTGAACATTGCATTTATCTGCTGCTCTATAGAAGCTCCCATCTGGAGAAAGGTAGAGCCTTCAGCCTGTAGAATCAAGACAGGAGATACATTCCATTCTGCATTTGTTGATGAATGTTTATAGCTTAATAAAGTACATGTGGTTGTTAAATCTAGCTAACAAAATATATATTGTGTGTTTGATTGGTCCAGACGCTACAATGGTGTCCCATACTTGGAATTTGTGCTCTGCATTTAACCCATCTAAGTGCACACACACAGCAGTGAGTAGTGAACACAGACAGACACACCATGAACACACACCAGGAGCAATGGGCAGCCATGCTTAATCCTTTACAGAAGAACAAGGCAAAAACAAAAATGGTTTCTTTTTAGTGCTGTCAAACGATTAATCGCATCCAAAATAAAAAATTTTGTTTACATAATATATGTGTTGTGTATATTTATTATGTATATATAAATAAACATACAGCATATATTTTGTAAATATTTACATGTATTTAAATGTATATATTTATATTAATATAATTTATATCATACATAAATATATTTAGTATATAAACGCAACATATTTTTCTTAAATATATACATGCATGTATGTGTATTTATATATATACATAATAAATATACACAATACACACATATATATTATGTAAACAAAAACGTTTATTTTGAATGCGATTAATCGCGATTAATCGTTTGACAGCACTAGAAAACATCTGTTGGAAAGTTTGATTCCTTTCAGTGATTGATTTTGAAGTAAGTGATTTACTGCAATGATTCAGACATTCCAAAACTACAGAGAGAGGACTTTTTAAAACTGATTTAGTCAGTTTAGATTGATCATTTCAAGTCTTTGCCAGAACGTTTGAGACAGAGAAATACTGTTCTGACTGATTTAGAAATGAGATATTATTTATAATATTTAAATACTATAATTATAGTTACATATTTTAAAAATCTCATTAAATAAACTTAATGTAGTTAGCTACTTTAAATTATGGATTGCTCACAGCAATTTTAATGTAGCTACAAAAGTTACAGATTTAAAGTAGCTTCCACAACACTGCATTTCAAATATTGTTAAATAGCACTTAAATACATACAATATGTACTCCACGGTTCAAAAGTTTGGGGTCAGTATGTAATAAGATTTTTCTAATAGAAATGAATACAGAAAAACATTAAAGTGATCAAAAGTGACAGTAAAGAAAATTATAACGTTACCAAAGATTTCTGTTTCAAATAAATGCTAAATTTCATCAGGAATCCTGACAAAAATGTTTCTTGGTTTATTAAGCAGCACAACTTTTTTTAACACTGATAATATAAAATGTTTTTAGAGCACCAAATCATCATATTAGAATGATTTTTTAAGCATAATGTGACGTGTTTTTTTTATTGTAATAATATCACATTTTACTGTTTTTTTTTTTTTTTGATTAAATCAATGCAGCCTTGGTGAGCATAAAACTTTTTTCAAAACCATTTAAAAAAATTCTACCAACCCCAAACTTTTGAAAGGAAAGTAGGTTTTAAATTGCCAATGAATGAGCTTCTGATGGCAACCATAACTCACACAGCCTTATAATTTTCTGCATTTCAGTTTTACAGGTTGCTGAACACATACAGAGGATCCATAGCAACTCAATCATGGTACATGAGACTTTCTCATATCATTGAAATAACATGTATTATGGAGCAACATTAACCTTGAACGCGTTCCAAAGTATGAGATACGAGAATAGGATTTACTACGCAAAGACAATTCACTAGACTATTGATCCTATCTGTACCACAGCCACGCGTAGCAGACTTGATTTATTTCCTGACTTTCAACCATTATTCCTCTTACTGTAAACCCATTGAATGGATTTACACTTGACACCTAATACTCGTTTATTCATTCAGCTGTTCAATATTATGCCGGTGTGATGCGCTCATTGAAAAACTATATTTGCATATAAAAAAATGTGTGAATCATCACACTTAGTGTCATTATCAAGCCACAATTGTGCATGTAAAAAATAAAGTGATCTTTACTTTAAGTGCTGTTTTAATTTCACTTGCACTTAGTTAACTTCAAATAAGCAAGTGTCCTAATGCCCTACACTGCCAACCGCATTTACTTCCACCGCACAGCATGAGATGACTCAAAGGTACCGGAGGAGGTGGTGTCCAATTAAGTTCCAAAGTGAGAAAAATGGGTGTGGAGGTCTGGGAGTGTCAGGAGCCGAGAGACATTCTCCCAAGACTCCTCCTGACTAGAGCTTTCCTCTTTCCTGACAGACTGATCTGGTGTCCTTCAAATAACTTCTGTGGTTAAAGTAGGTTACCTCTTGGAGAGAGAGAGGGCATGTGAATGTCAGGTGCTCTGGGACTCACCGGTCCTCCTTCTCTGCCAGATTTATTTCTTTAAGAACTTATACAATCACCCAGGCTCAGCTCTCCTGCTATTAGCACTCACGAGCCTTGACAAGACCATTTCGAAGTCATGCTGTAGTAGTAAAAACGTGTTTTATGTCTGAAAAAAACAACTTGAACTCAAGCAGTAAAATGGCATGATCCCATGTTTGATTACATGTATGATGATTACATGTACACTTTAGGCATGACATTTGTCCCATGAGCTTTTAGTTCACCCAAAAATGGTCAACATTAACTCATCCACAAGTCTTTCCAAAATTGTTTGACTTACTTCCAAGGCGGCAGTATTTTTTGTCTATACAATGCCAGTTCAACCAAACCAAACCAAAACATTTTGGTTACCAACATTCTTCAAAACGTTCTTCAAAATGCTGTTCTTGTTTTGTGTTCTGCAGAATAAAGTAACTCAAACAGGTTTGGAGCGACATGATGGTGAGTAAATGATGACAATTTTCATTTTTGGGTCAAATCCTAAGAGAGAGAGAGATATCATTAAATTATATTAAAATATATAGAAATATTATTTAATGCTATTAAATTTCAGGTTATGTTCAGGCTGGAGCTGGCACTCACCAACAAGGGATCTCTGCCCTGAAAGGTGATATTTTAAGCTCACTTTATTTATTTGGAAGGCACTTGGTCATTGACTCATGGTGCCTCATGCTACTGGGATCTCATGAGAAATCCCCTACCAGATGTTTGTGACCTCCAGTCCAATCCCTCATGCTAGAAAAAATAATCAGGAACAGCTTATTCAATTGCATGGGATTTACATGTGCAATATACATTGGTTTGTCTATAGAACGACCAGATTCGAATAAAGTAGAACAGGCTGTCGCATGTCCCTGACTCCGCCCACCACATGCCTATACAACAGCAACAGGAATTGTATAATCGCATCAAATTTATGTGATATGATATGCATGCATTTCTCAAATGAAATTAAATGCCTAATCCATAATCTGGAAGTGTGGTTGTTCAGAGTGCCATGAAATATGGTTCACAGCTTTATGCTACTATTTCTTTGTGGCAGCTTTTCTAATTTGATTGATATTAAAGTCAGAATTAATTAATTTTCTATTCTTTTTTTAGAGTTCTGTCCAAAATATGTCCAATTGGAAATGATAAATATGAAAGAAGCAACAGATTCAGTTGAGGTTTTTCCTCAGTGCTCTTTATTAAAAATAAGAACATGGTCACTGGGCTGTTCAAAAGATTTGGCAAATTATTCAGGATCTTTATATTTCACGCTCTATGGTTAAACTCTTGAAAAATTATACCAAGCCAGAATGCTTCATTTTAATCTAGTTCGTACACATTATCTGACAAATGCATATTTTTGGCTTTCTGTTCCACTTCATACATCTTATCAACATTTTTCTGCACATCGTGCAAGTCTGAAAGGCATTTGAAAAATGACAGCTGGGCAGGAAGGAGTCCTCTACTCTCTAGCTGGTACTGAAGATACTCATCTGTCCCATTAAATCAAGGGCTATTGTGTTTCTGCATGTGTAATGATTGTTTTACTGTCTAAAAAGCGCACTTTTCAGTGCATTGTGGATTTCAGATATCAGATGCTGCAAAATCCACACAACATGGACTAATTGTAAAAAAGCGACAACTATATGTGCCTTTAGTAATAATTGTTCAAATTAAATGATTAGTTAAGCCAAAAATGAACATTCTGTCATAATTTTCTCAACCTCACGTTGTTTCAAACCTGTATGGCTGTTTTCTACTGTTGGACTGCTGAGATGGAATAATGAAAGTCTCTCGAAAGCAAAAACAAAGATATTTATGTGATTGTTCAGATTGCTTTGTGTTTGTTTCTTTCCAATAATAGATACAACTGAGTTTTTACTTCATTCACAGTTTAAGCTGCCACCAGACACTCAAGCGAGTCTGAAAGGCATTTGAAAAATGACAGCTGGGCAGGAAGGAGTCCTCTACTCTCTAGCTGGTACTGAAGATACTCATCTGTCCCATTAAATCAAGGGCTATTGTGTTTCTGCATGTGTAATGATTGTTTTACTGTCTAAAAAGCACACTTTTCAGTGCATTGTGGATTTCAGATATCAGATGCTGCAAAATCCACACAACGTGGACTAATTGTAAAAAAGCGACAACTATATGTGCCTTTAGTAATAATTGTTCAAATTAAATGATTAGTTAAGCCAAAAATGAACATTCTGTCATAATTTTCTCAACCTCACGTTGTTTCAAACCTGTATGGCTGTTTTCTACTGTTGGACTGCTGAGATGGAATAATGAAAGTCTCTCGAAAGCAAAAACAAAGATATTTATGTGATTGTTCAGATTGTTTTGTGTTTGTTTCTTTCCAATAATAGATACAACTTTTAACTTTTAAGTTTTTACTTCATTCACAGTTTAAGCTGCCACCAGACACTCAATAAATGTACACAAAACGCCCTCACTACACACGTTGTATGTAAAATTAATGTCATGAAAAGTCTTATACGCAGTTGCCTTAAAAATGTGCATTTAACAGCTGCAATTTTATGTTATTCAGAAGTTTCCACACCTCAGTAATCAGAGGAAAATGGGACACAACTGTTGGTTGCTGGTTATACATTATAACACCTATTGATTTTCACACCTCACAAAATCACTTTTCCACGCAGCTGTTCAATAACATATCATTGCAGGGGGCTTTCTGAAAAACACACACACAAACCACATGCACATGCTAACGGTTCTCGATGTCACAGCAGTTATTTTAGACTCGCATGTGCATTTAACAGCTGCAATTTTATGTTATTCAGAAGTTTCCACACCTCAGTAATCAGAGGAAAATGGGACACAACTGTTGGTTGCTGGTTATACATTATAACACCTATTGATTTTCACACCTCACAAAATCACTTTTCCATGCAGCTGTTCAATAACATATCATTGTGGGGGGGCTTTCTGAAAAATACACACACAAACCACATGCACATGCTAACGGTTCTCGACGTCACAGCAGTTATTTTAGACTCGCTGTGTCTAATAACAGCTCTGAGAACAGCGTTCCTGCAATGATTTTACAGATACCCATGATTAAATCTCGATTTGATATTTGAAATACATATATGATGTTTTTCTTTCATGCTTTGATGTATATATGGTTTGTAATTTAACTGATTTTGCTGTATTACCATAACTCTAATAATTTTTTTTGTTTATGTACATAGATGATTGGGTAATGTTTATGAACCTTAAGTGTTATTCTGGCACACACATTGAAAGTCATGCATGAAACACAAGCCAATTTCTGTTTAAATCATTTGTAAAATGTTTTGTATGCACAATTAACACATATGTGACATTTATGAACCAAAAGGTTTGACAAATTATTTCCTGTGTAACAAACACATTTCGGTGTAAATCATTCAAATTTTGAGTGTAAACTGTCAGAATTTAATTAAATGTGACAATTCACATATAAAATATTCTGCAAATTATTTTCTAATAGTTTTAATAGTATTTAATAGTTTTTTCTGCACATTTCAGTGTAAATCATTCAATTTTTGTAAAGTGTCAAAATTCACCAATTTATGTATAAAAACTTTTACATATGTGTTTGTTACAAAGAAAATCATTTGAACAACTTTTCACAATTCACAATCACCATTTTCAGTTGCATTTAATTCAATTATCATTTTATGTCTGCTTTATATTTTTGAACGCTTCGGGAATCATTTGTGCAGAAATTTGATCTGCGTGTTTCATGAATGTGACCCAATAAAACATTTTTCTGTATGTGGTTAAATATAATAACAAAAAATAAACCTTATTAAAATATATTTTTAGGTGATCCAAAGGTTCTCAACCTAGTTGCAAGGACAATCCTTTTGTAGTAACTTACGTGTTGAATGCATTGTGATCTCAGGAAATTCCCATTACTTATTAAACCTTCTTCCTTTAAGCTGACAGATCCCTAAGATCTACCACTGCCACCTTTCAAACACTTACTTTATGTGGGATGACTACTGCAGAACCTCCACTGATGCCTACGATGGGGATGGACGTCTGAGAGGAGATAAAGTCTAAGATTTGTGCCACAGCTTCTGAGTCCACGTCATCTTCAAACACCACTCCGTGGAGGCTCTCTGCTGCCATAGTCTGACAGAGACGTGTGAGTAAAGCCCTGGGGTTGGTGTCATTCACTAGCACGGTGATGGGGTTCACTTCCAGGGGCATGTCTAGGAAGTTTTCTGGACTCAGTCGGCCCTTGATCTCACTGTGGTGGGCCAAACCACTGAAAACCACAGCCACGTTGACCGAAGGAGGGCCGAAGAATGGACGTCCCCGGCAGGGAGGCACTACATTGAGTAACAGATGAAAGAAGAGGAGGAGTTGGAGAGAGGGACCCCAACACCCTTGAGGAGTGGCCATTTCAGCCTCCTAAAGCCTGAGGGAGAGAAAGAACAAACACATCATTTCAGAATTGTTACTTGTTTGTCAGATTGGAAAATGTCAGATATGTTCTCTCTCCAAGTAACTATAATTTACAGGTTTTCCAAAGATTTTTACTGCAAATTGGTCGGTTAAAACCATATAGTGGTCCATAAAGTCTTGGGAAATTCATTTAGATTAATTTAACAATTGTTTAATTATTGCAGATTAGCACTGAGATGTGACTGAAATTTTGATGCTTTTTAATACAGTTTGTGAAAAACAGAATTTGTGTTAGTTTTGAACTTTCTATTAAAAGAATCCTGAAAAGAAAAGTATCATGGTTTCTTCAAAAAATATAAAGCGGCACAAGTGTTTTTAACAAATCCAAAGGTTATTTACACTGTTAAAGAGTTGGATTCTCATACTAAACATGGCCAGTTTCAAAAGTTTCAAAAACGATTTGGACATATGACAGAGTAATTCTGTGTCAAATACACTCCTTCTGGGTTTGTATAAGTTTCGGAAAGCTTTTTCAAGCATGGTAATCCTTGTATGCGCACTTCTCCCGGAAGAGCATGAGCACACGTCAACCAGAACGAGAGCAAGAGAGTATCTTTCTTTTATAAATATAATAAAACTAAAGACTCTTTGGCAATAAGAAGGATGCAATACTACTCTATACTCAAAATTAATATAAGATTGGGCGAAATTGTGTGTGTTATGTCCCCTTTAAAATTTATTAAAAAAGAAGACAGTTATTTTAAAATGTAAAAATATTTCACAATATTACTGCTTTTATTCTATTTTTGATCAAATAAATGCAGCCTTGAGCTTAAGAGACTGCTTTTATTAACATTATAAACATTAAAAAACTCATCGGGCCCAAACTTTTGAACCGTAGGGTACATTTCCATTACGTTAACATTTTTGTCAGGGGAGACTTGCAAATGAGCGACAAGCAGCAGTGATTATTTAGCAATATTGATTTCTGTCAGGACCACTATCGTCAAAGATGATTGACAATTAGCATACAGTTTGGATTGGAGGTATGGTTCTGTTCTGGGCAAGAACTCCCAGTGCATCCATGCAGCCTAGCATGGATGAGAGCAGGGAGAGCAGCGATAACCCCCCCAGGGTAAACAGAACAGAACCAACATAAATGTATTGCAGATATCGTTAAAGTTCAATAATTTTATGTACACATTTTAGAATTAGTCTGATTCAAAGGAGAATCAGAAGGCTGAATCCTGACTGACAGAGGAGGAGTTGGGGATGGAGGAGGGTAATTAGCTATTGAGCAATGCGAAAACTGCTGATAATACTGAGGGACCGTATATATGAATGCTTAGATAGGTGTCGTATTCCTATAGGTGGATGGGGATCAGCTGAGTCAGCTGATGTGAGCTTGACTAACGTGACCTGCCAGAACTAACGCTACGTTTGATTTCTGTGTGTTCAGACGTGATGAGATGAAAATAGGACACAGCGTTGCATTGTTGTGAACAAGAGAGAAGCCTGAGTGACACAAATAAAAAGCACTGCTGCAAAAATCTCTTGTCTAGTGTTATTTATATACACACATATATAATATGCCTCAAGTGTCATCTACACAAAACTGCTCAAATTACACAAACAAAACAGTATTTTAACAGTTGTTAAAAAGGAAATTAATGCATAAACACAGTAACTAAAAAATAAACTGAGAGGATTTTGATTAAATACAGCCCTAATTTTTAAATAAAAATTTAATTTAATTTTAATTTATCTTACTGAAGACAACTGACAGACACACAATATGAAATTGTACATAAATAAATGTACAAATGTGCTTTAATGTATAGTAATCCAAACCATTCACGTGGTCTGAATGTCTATTTCTGTCACTTATAATCTCGGATTGCATGTGTTCTGGTCACAGCGTGCATGTGCCTTTGTGACACAACAGGCCATTAGCAGGCTGAGTGGGAGGTTTACAATGAATCCAGCAGGGATTCACATCTAAACTCAGCTCTCAACACTTCACAGGGGCCGGTCCCTGATCTCTCAACCCGCACATGGTGTGGGTCATCGAAAGCTCACCTTTGGTGACTGACGAATGCTTGTTTAATGATTCCAATTCACACCACTGCCAGTTTGTGAACCACGGATATCTATATAGTGCACAGGTCTACAGCATATGTTGCTTGTCTTGATCTTACAAGTGACCATATAGACCTTAAAGTCTATTCATTTTAAGGACAGGCCCCTTGGAGCGACCTCGGGTCAAGTGCATTACTGGTATCCATGGTGATAGAGCATGATAGTGATCTCAATAACTCTCCGGTTTCTGGGTCGCAGCTACTTGGAAATGAACCAGGAACCTTTGCACTGCCAGAGCTGAACTTTAACCATAAGGCTACCGCTACACTTCTAAGTGTGTTACAGTGCACACAAATAAAACTGGCTCGTAAAACAGAGCGAGGACTTTCTTTTCAACAGCAAACTAAATCAGAATCTGATGAGATGCACATGAATTAGAATCTTAAAGGTTAGGCCCATCCATCCATGCCAGCATCTTACGACTATGACACCGCAGCCTATTAAACTATCAGAGCTAGCTGTTGGACCATGGACTGTAATTACTATGCATGATAAATGCAACCGTCACATTGTGATGGCTATCATGTTCCTTAAAATGCTCCCATGAATACATCTAGCTTCTAATAAACCTAATTACAACATTTAGGATATATTATGGTAAGAATGCATGTGGATTTCCTCGTTCGCTCTGATGCTTTGTACTGCATTGTCTTCCTATGGACTTCATTAGCAACGCTCCTCACCCAATGCGGGATCACAAGAACTTTCTGCACAAGTGGAAGGCAGATGGTGAAGTAAGAAAGAAGATATGCTTTCCAATTGCAAAAGCAACAAAACCAAACAAAAGACTTGCCATGAGAAACCCAGAGAGTTAAAGCCGTCATGGTCTCTGTCCTCTCTCTCTCTGCTTTTTTTTTTAAACCCTCATTAAAAAGACACTGTTCAAACTCCACTCAATACTGGCAAAGCATCAATGAGCATATTTGTATGCTCGTAACTCAACGAAATCCTCACACTTAGCTGAGCAGTGGAGTTAACATAGCAACAGCTGGGTGAGTTTCTAGGGAACACGACAGAGAGGAGTGAAAAAAAGGAGCATCTTTCATTTAAAAAATATACATCTAGGGGTGTCTCTTCAACTAGGCACTTCTGGTCCTGTGGAGTGTCTTAAAACACACTTTGCACATTCTCATTGGCTTTGTCTAATACAGCAGTTTCCATTTCCACCACAGTGTCTTTTCCAGCACATCTCAAACAGTGTATTGTGATTAACAGCAGTAGCATTCTGTGTTGTAAATAACATTTTAAACATGGAGTAAAATTGGCAAAACATAATACTTTTCCTGAATAATTACATTTTCACACTTAATTTCCCTAGTAAAAAAGTAATATATTTAAAATACATTTAATTCATGCTAAGTATAGTTCAAATCTATTGACATATTTACTGGCATATCGCTCAAGACTTGATATAAAAATTATAATTAAACTTTTTGGAGTACTACATGTGCACAATTGTAATGAATCAGTCCACTGAAGGCGAGCGTAGTGAAGAACCCAAGTGCAGTTTATTTACAGGTGATCCAAACAATAATCCGAGACTTGACTTGACATGAACAGACTTGACTTGACGAGGCATGAACAGACTTGACTTGACATGAACAGACTAGACTCACCAACAGCGGGATAAATACATTCAATACACGACGACAGACAATGGCAACATGATGGCTACTTATAGGAAACAATGACACATGACAAGAACAAACCAATGGGAAACAAGACACATGACTAAAACAACCAATCAGAACATGACACATACACAAGGCTGAGATACATGAGGGCAAGGGAAGCATGACACAAACAGCATAAAACAATTACAAAATAAAAGACATGGAAACATGAACAAGACAAAACCCAAACACCACATTACAACAATGTATATATCTTAATGTGTTTTAATGTCACTATTGGTGCTGATTGTATGATCTTTGAATAATATCGGTCTTTAAATGCAAGATATTTAAAGTGTACCTGAAGTATACTTGCAATAGTTCCACTTTAGCACAATCAAATATACTTAGTATATCTTTAGTTGGACCTCAGCACTACTTCTGCATAATTAAAGTGCTTTAAGCACAAAATTAGTTTTTCCAATTTAGCAGACTTTAAGTATAACAAAAGTACAATTGCAGGGTATTTTATTAAGTACATAAATATGTAAATGTATTTGTAGTAAACTTAGTATGAAATAAATTGTTTTCAAATATAACTGTTTTCAGTATATTTATTTTTCACTAGGGTTGACAAAATTACAGCTTGACTGGAAATGACGCACAATAAATATATTCTGTGTACAATTACCTCCATTTACCTTCTTTTTTCGTTGCTTTCATAACAAAAACTAAAAATGAAAAAACAATTTTCATTAAATGAAAACATGAACTGAAATAAAATAAAATAGGCAATTTTTCTATATATATTTGTAATATTTAACTAAAGTTTGACTTGATGTACTAAAATAACTACAGTGCAAAATTAATAAAACTATATAGACATAAAAAAAGGACAAATTTCAAAAGCCAAAAAATTACTAAACCTTTACAATTAAATTGAAATGGAAAATTTTAAAATAACATTTTCAACTTACAAAATCAACTAATTTTAATAATAATACAAACGATAATACTATATATAGCTCAATGATACTAAAATAACAATGCATTTAATCTCAAGCATGCTCTTTCACTAACACTTCTGTCCTCTTTGTAACAAAAGTACACAAACTTTGGGAAGACAAAAGGAAAAATACTAATTATAGGGGTAAAAATAGCAAAAAAGTCACAACTGGGACATTAATTTGTGTATAATACAAATAATTTTCATACAATAAATGTGGAAATAATTTATGATTAATTGACTTTTTTGTACTAATTCATATTTTTATAATGAATTTAAATTTTTTAAAGATACAAACAGAAAATCTAGGTCCCAGGTTAGACATTTAGAAAGCAGCAAAAATAAATGATGAATGACTGGTGAAAAGTTTCCAAAACACTTTGCATGTGACCGTCATATAACAAAGAAAAACTTGAAAACTGTTAGTTTCAGTAATAATGAACCCCTGGGACACAAGTGCCAATAGATGAAGAAACACCCCTATATTGGATGTCTTCAGAGTGTGTCTTCACTGGCCTACTGCACGTGACACTGTGAACAGCAGTGAGACACCTGCAGCCTTGCTTTGATGACAGCAAATGGAACACACACACAGTCAGGCTGCTGCACGATAATATATTCACACTCCCGTTTTCAGTCTGTTAGATCTGCTGTTGATGTGATCTTCTCATGTCCTTTTCAAGTCCTCAGATCTCTTTAAAAATGGACACTTTGATATGTGTTTGACCATAGATCCTATGGACAATCACATCACACAGCTAGAGCATGTGATCTTATTTCAAACAAAACAATAAAAGAACGAAAATGAAAGGGTTCATCAATGTCAGGCAAAAAACAGCTGCCATTCATTCTATTTTAAGCCATCATTGGACAGGATTGGTCTTCAATTTGAAGCACTTGAGTACATGTAAAAAAGTACTTGAGTACAATTTCATTTGTGAAATAGAGAGTATATTTCTCATGATAGTGATCATGTAGGTCTGTGATAACTGCACAGGGGTGTCTGTGTTACTGTAAGGCACTTCCCGTGATTCACAGCATTACACATAAACACGACTCGTCGCAAAATTTAATCTGCACCTTCCATGAAGATAATCGCAGATAGAAATATTTTCAAAGTAAAACACCAGCTGTGGGTGCCAGCTGTCCACGCGGTATCTGATAGGTGAAGCTGATTAAAGCACAATGGCTTTTAATACATTTTACATCTACAACTACAACCTTCACATCCGCCATTCAGTTTAGACCATAAGATGAACTAATAATAACAGTTACAGTAATATTTCCTTACAACAAAACATATCTGCTTAAAATATTCAAATAACTGAATTCTGGTCTCATCTGGTAAAGCAGAAGAATATAGGATTACGTCCCATTCGGCACAACTTCAAATGGTTGTAGATTGGGCTTCGCTCCAAATACAAACTAGACATTTGCTGAACTGGTCACATTTGTGGTTAGACTGACATCTGTGAGTAATATCAAAAATGACAATCAAAGAGCTGTACAACATGCATGGACTGTCACACACATCATCCAGATGGTGTGTTATACTGGCACTGAATTAACATCTTGTGTGTTCTGTCGACGTATGTGATTCTGAGGTAAAATGCCGCCACAAATGGGAGTGTTAGCAAGTTTAAAGCTGAATTACATTTGGAGTTACACTCTCGCAACTATTTATAGCAACAATCCCAAACACATTCTCACTTGAGTGATGTTAACTCGCACAAAGCTAATTCATAGTCTCAACATGGCTTTCGAAGAGCGATCTGTCTGCTTTCTGTAATGTGGGACACGAGCCACTTGCTATTGTATTGGTCTTCAATCACACAGGAGAAGAGGGGGATCATGGTAAGTTTTCCTTTTAAGCTTTGGCCACAAATGTTTCAAAAGAATCCCAACTGTCCAAATGTTACCAGCTGCTTTAACCACTGTGTGAGCAACCACAGCTCAAACACAAGCACACAAAAACATTATAAAGTATTTTGAAAGAAGCAGTGAAGTTGCCAGCCCAAAACTCAAAATTGTCACATATAAAGCTAATTATAATCTACACCGAAACTGCATATATTACTAGTTTACAGTGACAACTCAAGGTCCGCGTGGCCGTACGGTGAGATCACATCCTTATTTAGTATTCCACACAAACCCACCGCATGCTGTATACATTTTTAACAGTGATCCAAGGTGAAAGTGCTCAGAATGTTATGGTCAGAGCCCACATTAGTGTTCCCCAAATCTGCATGTATCGCATATCAGCTGGCTTTTCCAAACCTCTGTGATCTCACCAGTTCAGCCATAATCATACAGGTTTCAGCGAGTCTGCTAAAAAAACGAAAACAGATTATGACATTGAAATACAGACGGCAGTATCACCATTGCCAGCATTTGTAACTGTGTGGGGGCGCAGACAGAATCGGATGTTAATAGTGATGTATTAGTCACACTCCAAACAGTTGTGATTGGACATTAACAGATGAGCTTTTCAGCAACAATCAACTGTTCTGTCTTATGAATGCTAAGAGGGGACGGACTGTCTGTAATAAATAAATCAAAATTACATGTTAGACCTTTCGAGTAGGCTCTCGTTTTCTCTTGAGACAAAACCACACACCAACAACAGCATATCTATAACAGGATTATCGCAAATGACACTTGAGTGATAAATGACTCAAGATGTTTATGAATGTATCTATCACTTCTAATCTATTTAGAAGCATTACTATGACAAACTGAAATGTTTGAATAAATAAATATGGACATACTGCATATACATCAATGGTAAACCTAATTTTGTCTATCACACTCACACAGGACTTTACAGGACATCATATTCCATTTGTGAGGAAAATTAATCATAAGGAAAACATCAAGACCGCAAGAAAATCAATTTCCCTTCTTTGACCTTGGCTAATCTCCTGTCTCCAATATGTATATACATCTATAATATTCAAGCACGATTACAGAGTTAAAAAAACTTTGCTAGTATCTTACTACAAATTTAAAGAATTTAGGATCAAAAACAGGTGTTTTTAACCCCATTTTTCATGACTGACCCAGTTTGCCTCTTTTTTTTCTGTTGTAATTGTGTGTAAATAAGTCAAGCGTCACTGACACAGAATGTGAGCTGATATATGCACACCTCTGACATTCCCAATGCCAAAAAAGTCCCAGTGGAGGTATGTGTTTCAGAAAGCATTCAGGTCTCCAGAATCCCATTCACTCTGCCGGTTACGCTTTCGAGGACGGTTTCTGCACTCCGCGAGCGAGCAGCCACGAGAAAGAGCGGCGCTCCACCTGTTAACTACGGCAGCTTTAGCCCCGCAGGCATTCCCCCCCGCCACACACACAAGATCCAGAGATGGAAAGCCGCTCTCCATGGACACATGCACAAAGGTCGAGTGAAGCTGTATGTTTGCTGTCAACAGCAGATTGAATGAAAAGGACTTTCTTACCTGTGCCGGCTGGATGCATCCGAGCCCTCTGATACCTAATCATGATGCTGTACAGATTTATCCTGCCTCCCCCCTCCTCATTCTCTCATGATTTTATTCTCCCTCTCTCTCTCTCCATCCTGAGTCCCTTTTCACCATGTCTGATTTTCACTTCCCTGTCCTGTCCTGTTTGTTCTCTCTACCTCTATTACTCCTGCTTCTGTCTGTCTTTCCCACCGTCTTTGTCATTATCCTCCTGCTGCAATTTAAATGCTCTTTCTTTTCAAGCCTTCCTGCTTTCCGGTCATTCTGAGATGAGCAGGCCCGACAGACAAGTTCCCTTGTCCTGTTGATTCGCTCTCTCTGTCTCTGACACTTCTAGACACTTCAACCTTGCTTGTCATTCAGGTCTGAGGTTATTATGAATGCAGTTTTGTCCTTTTTTGTCAGGCAGCTATTACGAAATCAATCCCTGTCCTCTACATAAACGTTTGTTTTTCATATCATTTGTTTTAATACTAAGTAAATGACATTTTCTATCCCCTAATCCTAAACCTACCTTTACACAAACCTTTCTAGATTTTTATAGAGGCATTATTTATTTGTTTATCAAGCTGTTTTTATGTATACAACGTTTGTATATTATATATATATATATATATTTGTAATATTTATTGTAAGTTTTATTCTATGCTTTAATGTATATATATATATATACACATATATATTATATGTATATATATATTCAAATATATGCTGTTCTTTTGAACATTCCATTAATTAAAAATTCCTTAAAAATTTATTGCAGTTTTCACAAAAATATTAGGCAGCACAGCTGTTTTTAACATTGATAATATAAGAAACATTTCTTAAGCACTAAATCAACATATTTAAAAAAAAATTAAAAAAAATTTTTTTTTTAAAGAACCATGTGACATTGAAGACTGGAGTAATGGCTGCTGAAAATTCAGCTTTTCCATCACATGAATAAATTACATTTTAAAACATATATTTAAATAAAAAAAACTGTATTTTTATATTGTAATAATATTTCACAATATTTTGGTTTTTACTGTATTTTTAAATGAATTAAATTGCCGCTTTGGAGAGCATAAGAGATGTCTTTAAAAGAAAAAAACAATCTTACTGACCCCGAACTTAATAAACATACATACACATACTTTAAAAATAAATTAAAATGTAAGTATGTGCATATTTACATGTATTCCCTATTATTAGACGCTTTTACCCAAAGTGATTTACAAAAGCCTAACAGATGAAGAATAAAACATAAGCGATTCTCCATGAGGAGAAAAGACTGTTCAGAGAACACAAGAACAAAGATGAAAGTGAGAAACAGTTAAATAATATCTTTTTTCCTGTCTTTCTTAAGAGTTAGTTAAGTATATTAAAAAGATTCAATCAAGTGGTCACGGAAGAAACACCTTAAGCAGCAAGAAACAGAAAAGGTTCACTTTGAATCAGTTAAAAGATGAAAGTGGAAAGTTAATCTTAAGATTTGATTTGGTTTAATTTCATTAGTAAAAAAAAAATCTAGTCGAGTTTTGTTCACCTGACACTGCAAATTAAACTTTCCGCCTGTAAGGAGACAGAACGATTCCATGTCTCATCCATACTGTAACCCATAATTCAAGATAAAAACATTCTGGTTTTCCCATTCATGAGAGCATTAAATGGCAGAACCCATGGTGTTTCAGCTGAAGTAGACTACTAATAATATACGTGTTAACTCAGTGCTATAAACCACACACAGCTTTTTGTTCTTTGATTGCTGACATATTTTAAACATGATGTCTTTTGCACCTGAACAGCATGCGCAAAACTAAATATATACTACACTATTTAAAAAAAAAGATCAGCCGGGATGCTGTCATGTAACACAAATGTTTTTTTCACCCTGAGTTAATTTTTTTCCCTCCTGTTTTTGTCCCAGCTTTAAAGATCTGCTGTCTCCTCTCATTTTCCGTCTGCTCAAAAGGAACTCTCTAAATTGTCTAAATCGCTTTGTGTACATGGCAGCTTTTAAGAAACTAAAAATACCATGGTGCTATTTTAGAGCAGGCCAGGTGATGAGGCATACTGACAGGAGGAGAAACCAGTGTGACTCTTCAAACATGTTCTAGCCGAACTGCGCAAACTTTTTGTGCATTTTGACACACTGAAAGCCACTTACAACGCATGATGACCTGTCTTTAAGGCAAGTCAAGTTTATTTATATAGCACATTTTGTACACAATGGTAATACAAAGTGCTTTACATAAAAGAAAGTAAAATAATCAT
>NW_015642053.1:2931654-2944978 GCF_001515625.1 Sinocyclocheilus rhinocerous | reverse complement strand
AAACAGTTAAGCACCCTTTTGAAAAAAGATGTGGGAAATGTGTCAAGATAGCAGGTAGATTATTTCAGGTGCTGCACT
Organism: Sinocyclocheilus rhinocerous; assembly: GCF_001515625.1. Classification (NCBI taxonomy): domain Eukaryota; kingdom Metazoa; phylum Chordata; class Actinopteri; order Cypriniformes; family Cyprinidae; genus Sinocyclocheilus; species Sinocyclocheilus rhinocerous. The sequence continues at coordinate 2,944,900 of NW_015642053.1, read as the reverse complement.
ATTTCTTCCAAAATTTTGCTATCAATTGCTTCAAAAACAGACATAGTATCTTCTCTTTGATATTGCGGTCGAATCTGTCTGACCTCTGCATAACTTGAGGATGCAGAGAGGATGCTTTAAGAGAAGCAAATGGGTTTAAACATTTTTGACAAAAAAACAACATTTTAGTTTAAAATAGTACCTGATGCATAAAGTTTTCTGACAGTGTATGACAGCAGTACTTCGTTTGGAAGCCCATTCCTGCCTTGGAGCAAAAAAAAGTTAGAAAAGTTTAAGAAATAAAGTTACATTGTGACATAGTTGTAAGATTTACAGTAACGTCACAGTCTGAGGTATAACATTTGAATTCAAGAGAAATCAAATTGCAATTGTAAGATATAAAGCCCCACTGCGAGATATAAAGTCACATTGTGAATCATATTGTGAGCTATAAAGTTGCTATTAAGTTGAACTGACAAAAAATATGTGAAAAAAGCGCTCATATTTTTTTTCATTACACATAAACCAAATGATGCTCTCAGAAAAAAAATACTTTTTTTATATGCATTTCCTCATCCAAGCTCCTGATTGTCCATTTCAAAAAAGAAAAAAAATTGTCCAAGTTTGTCACGATCAACAAGTTGAAAGACAGCAGATCACAATTCCACTATTATAAAACTACAAGGGACAAATACAGAGTTATGGCATGAAACTCTAGATGGCGCAGTTCGATAGGTTTAACTCAATCTGACCTAATGACATCATTATCACATGGCACAGCTGACTGGTTCTCTCCTGTATCGGTAGCCAATGAGCTCGCTGCTCAACATTCAAATATATGACTAGTGCTTGCCTTAGCAGTTGCAGCTTGCTTCAGAAACCCTCCACCTTCCTCAGCTCCACCTGTATAGATCTGCAACGAGGTGATTCATGTACGCTATATGGGGGTTATTTCATGTATGTTATATTTGCAGCAGCAATATTTCTTACATGCTCACAGCAGCATGTTGTGGATGTATTGGCAGTAGCAAGTCTCTGTACTTGCTCTGCCACAGCAGCAGCAGCAGCAGCGTAGCAGATCTATTCCGCCAAGACCAAATACATTAACATTGTCATGTACATTACCATGCCAATCCCTCCGAGAGTTGTCATGACAGCACTGTCATTAGCATGGAAAAAATCTCCAAACTCCAAAATCTGTTTTAAAAGGACTTGAACAATGTATACTTTTCCTTTAATGTCAAGTTACCTTTACTTTTATAGCAACTTTATACAATAGTTTTAAAGCCGCTTTACAGAAACAAACAGGAAAGTAGCAGAATCAATTATGCTTTTTTTTCAATGAACTTCAAAACAAGAGGCAAATCCAAATTGTGCTTGTCGCCATAAAGAAATCTATGGATTGTGTGAGTCTGTAGTATTGAGATGCACCTGGAGTGACAGACTGTCTTTTATAAATATTAATCTGTGCTCAAGTTTTGATTAAATTTCAATATTGTTGATTTTTCCACCCTGACGGCGTCTGAGAGAAATTAAACTCAGCTGAGTTACTGTTGTGCTGCACTTCTTCTCATAATAAAGGTCTTCAGTTCAAAGCAATTCAGTCAGCTGCAAGTTAAATAAAGAAAATTCCTTCATCATAGTGCCTACAATTGTAGAATAATTGCCTGAACTGTAATTGTGGTAAAATGGGTTATTGAGTTGTTTTGTGAATTATGGATCATGTGTGCACAACAACACAAAATCTCTTGTTCAGTCACATGTCAAAATGTGGGTGTTTCTCTGAGGTGTAAATGGAAATGCAGATGCTTTAGGTTCCCCAGGTACAGCTGGTAGCCGTGCCAGATCCTGGGGAGGAAATATCAATCGGTCAAATGTCCCCTAAGAGCTCAGGTGGAGGCTGCCTGTCCATCAGGTGTCTTAGCATCAGCAGCTAACATGCCAAAAGCAGAAAACTGCCAGATTTACACGGCATCAGATGGACTGAAAGTGGAAAATAGCAACATTGTGGAAATATATAAATATTGCCATGCATATAAATAAATCCAATCTTTCGTTTTTCATCTATGAAATGTGACATTTCAGATTTTTTTTCGCTGCGCTGCTGGCTATTTTTAGATAGAATTTACAAAGAGAAGCCAGAAAATGAGAAGGAAACGTGCAGCAGGGTTAACTTTGTTGCACAACTCCCCTGAGAAGCAACTGGAAGAAATCAAAGGAGCCACAATTCGGACCGTAACTTTGCTTTAAGACTTTAACATATGACAACATCTTATAAACAATATTAACAGACTGATTGATATGACATACATCTGGAGACAATCTCCTCATGCTCCTATCAAATGTTCCACATGACAGCATAATATTGCAGTGACAACCAGAGATTCAAAAAAGTTATTTATAGTACGTAAATATGCAATTACTCATAAACTCAAATGTGTGATTTGACAAAAATGATACCCATAGGACATAAATAGAACTGTTATTACTATATTTGTCCTGGTATGAAATCAGAAAATGTCTATTGTATGATGGTGTACAGCATTTGAATGGGCACAAATGCATTTAAAGGGAAATTCTGTTTCTCAACCTCATGCAGTTCTTTCTTCTATGACATATAAAAGGACATATTTTGAGAAATGTCTCAGTGTTTTTGTCTATACAGTGGAAGTCAATTAGCTGCAATGTTGTTTGGTTTCCAAAAATCCTCAAAATATCTTCTTTTGAGTTCCACAGAACAAAGAAATGCAGGTTTGGAATGACATGAGGGTGAGTAAATGATGAGTAAATAATGGGTGGACCATCCCTATAAGCTCCAAAAATAAAAAGTTTAAGGTTTTCAAGTCTTTGTTTTCATTTTAAAGGAACACTCCACTATTTTTGAAAATAGGCTAATTTTCCAACTCCCCTAGAGTTAAACAGTTGAGTTTTACCGTTTTCGAATCCATTCAGAGGGTGCTGGGGACTTTTTTCAGGCGCTGCGTAATATCATTGCGCCTGCTGCACCCATGGTGTTCTGTTTCTCTAACTCTTTGATTTTGATTGTTGATTGTTGATTGCTTCCATTGTCCTCATTTCTAAGTCGCTTTGGATAAAAGCGTCTGCTAAATGACTAAATGTATAATGTATGTAATGTTAGACAAATGCTCTTCATTCCATTGAAATCAGATCAACCTTAAAACCTTAAAAATCAACCTTACCAGATTAATAACTCATATTAATGAGGTACATCTACTTTAAAAAAAACAGTAAAGTCTGTCGAGAAAGATTCAAACTCACAAGTAAGGCAAAAAATATTCTACTGAACAATATTAACTGAGCCCCTTCTAAGACTGAAATCCTAAAAATGTATCAAACCACAACAGGAAAACCAGCTGATCCTCTGTGGAATCATCTTGCTGCCATCTATAGGCCTTGACAAGAAAGGAAATCATAAAGGAAAAAAGTACAATGAATGACTTAAATTTAACATTCTTGATGTGAACGCATATACTGTAGCTATAGAGCTTTGTTACTATCCAGAGAGTCATGACAGTCATTACAGAGCTCTTCAGACTTTAACAGCACTACAACAGTCTTTTCCAGTCCTATCTGACTCCCATCATTATGAAATAGTTTACTAATAGATGTTCAACTATTACAGACGTGTCTTCATGTTATTCTCTGCGTTTTTTTGAAAGACACACCAGATTTGCATGGAATCTATTTTTACATCTCTTCAAGCCGCTTCCTTGCACTCGTAGGTTTGAGAGAAAAGGTTTACATGTCAACAACACAAGTGCTCTTCTGTCTGAGAAAGAGAGAGCAAGCACATGTCCCTTCATTTAAATACTCAAGGTATGTTATTTCAACTTATATTCAACCTTTAGCTTCTCTAGAGACTAAAGCATATTTCATGATCATCCTGTCTGAATGAATTTGCACGCACTGCATTGCTGCTCTGAGATGGCAAACGGGAGAAGAAAGAGTGGTATCACATGGGAGATAAAAGGAAAATCAACATTTTCAAGTGGTCTGCAAAGTAAAAAAACAAAGATCCCCAATGGGATAAGTAAACACGCAGGGTTCATCCGAACAGGAAAAAGAAGCATGAATGTATCTTTTGTCCTCATAAATATTTCATAGTCATGACTGTTCTGCACTCTGTAGGTACACACGCACTACCTGGTGGTCTAGTTTCCAAAAATAGACCCTTAACGTGGTTTGACACCTCCATTAAACCACAGCTGAATTAATTGCAAATTAATTATTAACAGCCAACTGTAAAAGAGTTGATACTCTCACTTTAACAAGGACAGTGGTTTTCACAGATATTGGAAGGACAGAGGGACAGACAACTGGATAAGCTTAATGACCATAAAGTTTGAAGTAGATCTTTCTGTGCCGGCCAGATGGCTGTCTGCAAGGTGGGATGAGTTTTGACTCCATATGCACAGCCACACCTGTGGACTATCTGTCTGTGTTTTGGCTCACCGTGCTCTCAGATATACTGTCCAAACACTGTGGCTCAGTGCAACACACCTTATCTGACCGTTTGGACAATGTAGACTGCGGTGAGGGGCTATGCAAATTTGTACAATATAATCAGCACAAGACTAGATCTAATATTTATCAAAGGAGGCAAATTATATTTTTGACATGAGCTATGCTATAACACCATTTAAAGGAATGAGAGATAGAGACTCATCATGAATATTTCATTGGAGTGCAAATATTATCTATGAAACGAAACATGTGAGAACACAGCCAATAAAACAATGGCCTGTTCCAGCTTTCATGGCAGTTATGAGATAAGCAGAAAAAACGTGGACGCATGGGATACTGAATACAAAGTTAACTTAGCATTCTTCTTGTTGCTCTGGACAGTATGGTATGTGTAACACTATATATTTACAAAATTGTTGAGGGTAGCCTAAATGACTATTTGACTAATCTTAAAGGTGAAGAGAGTAATTTCTGCAGCACTAGTGTTTTCAAACAGGTTTCCTGATTACTCATCACTGTCTTGCATTGGTTGGACAAACAGGTAGTCCCGCCCCAAACTTATACCATTGGTTGAGCCAATTTTGCTAAAAAAAAAGAGCAATGTTTTTATAGTACCACAGTGCGTATACTTATACAAACTTATGAATTGGGTATCTCAATATTAAACATTAAAAAATATATATATAAATATTATATGCTTATATTAGAGGGTGTGATGGGCTGGGTAAAAATATAGATTTTTCTTCATTTTAACAATCTCAGTATTTAAAATCCCAAGAGAGACTTTCAGAGATGAATCATCCAAATAAAAATAAATATACAAAATCTAAATAAATTGAAATAAAGTTATCATCAGTAATTGATTTTATACATACATACATATATATACATAACTGTTATATACCAAAATGAAACAAATTATTACATTAAAATCCAAGTAATTGAGAGCTAGTTAATAAATTTAATCTGAAAATCTGTATCATTACCCAGGCCTATGCTCAACTTTGCATATGTCCTGAAATGCTCATGGTGAAAGATGCTTAAAAAACAACACAAGTTATGCTTGGGCTACACTACACGATTTTCAAAGTTGTCAGATCACTCTTCCTTTCTCACTGCACAACTGTTTTGAGTATCAAGTTGTTTTCACTAGAAAGAATCCCAGACAACAGTTTCTATAAAAACATTCACGAGAAGTGATGTATAGACTCCTGAAATTTCCCTTGCTTTGTATCTTGCTCTCTCATTGGGTGCAGTTCATCACCGATATGATTTCCAGTCAAAATGCATTTCAAACGGCAAGACTCTGAGTAGCAGAGCTGAGCTGAGTAGCTCATAACTCCTGTCTGACAGGTCCACTAATCCAATGTGTCACTATATAAGAGCATATGCATGTGCACATGCCTGTTCTCGACCTTCTATTAGCTGTACGGGTCGGCCATTTGTCTTACAGTGACAGGGTCATTCACCCTGTGCCTTGAAGAAAGGCTTGTCCTTATCAGAATTATGTTATATGACCAATACATGTGCAGGTCAGACAGTGTCACCATAGATACCATATCCATCTCCCACGATACTTCATCTCATATCATATGACAACATTGTGACAAATGGATAAGAAAAATGGGAAAATATTACACTGCATCTATGTGAAGATGGCCAAAACGTATCTCAAATAGGCAACACTGAATGTAAGAAAACAGAAGGTAAAATTGGAGCTGGATAAACCGTCTACATTTTTATGAAATAGCTGAATATTTCTGAGGCGCCAACGGCAGGTTGCATACAGGATCCAAAGCAGTTCGTATATTGTTCTAAGCCATAAATGTGTGGAGTATGCCCTCTGCAGGTTGTTTAATGTTTTCGATTTATGTGCTGTTGAGCCTCTCTGTGTTCTATGCTTTTTATTGCACATCACAGAATATAAATTATAGAAATGTATAATATAATATATTTATAAATTCTGATTTATAAGTAAATGCTCAGTTGCATTCTTTGGAAATTAAGTCATAATCTGAACCACAGATTAAATTTGAAATGCTCTTTCCTAAATACTAAATTAACAATCTTAAACCAAGATAATTCTGTACCATTAAAAAATACATTGCATTGAAAAAAAAAGAATGAAAATGTTTAAAATTATGTGCACTCACATGACTATAATTTATCCGGAACATTTAAATGTTTATATTTATGAGTTGTTTTATTTATTTATACTAACTTTTAAAATTAATGTAATCTTTTTCTAATTTTTATCTAATGTCAGCGCCCCTTACCATATTGTGATGCCCTGTCCGGCCGGAGCGACGAGAAACTTTAAAACATTAAAACCCATAATAAATTTGACATTTAGGCGGCATTATGCAAATCTTCCCACATCATGTCGTAGATATGTGGGGGCGTGTTAGAACGAGCCGTTTTAGGTAGGCGTGGTTAACTCTTAACTTTTATAAAGAATATCTCTTTGGATTGAGACTTTAGTCTTTGCAACTTTACAGATCTTCTTTATGCACCAAGAGCTTGAAACACTCCAAAGAGAAAGGAAAAAACAAATCGCATCATATGACCCCTTTAAAAATACTAAGTGCACCTTTAAAGTTTGACTTCGAAATCAAACCCAGGGCCCAGTTCGAAAGAAATCAGATTGGATAAAATCTTAAAAATGGGTTGTTCAAAAGAAGAAAAAATGTTTTTGAAATCAGATCACGTCTTGGCATTGATCTGGATCAAATCTTCATTTCAGTATGTGTATCCAAAAATATAGATGCATTTATATTTTGGACTTGATTTGTTTAACAGTTACAGTGATATATATTTTGTCTCAATAAAATAATACCCCAAAAACAATATATTCAATTTAAATGTAATTTATTAATTGCAATGACACAATCATTAGAGTTCCTAAACCCTAACAATTGTATATACCTTGCTGCGTATTTATTTTTGTTTATTTGTGGGTCAGATTAGAAGTCTGGAAGTTTAAAAGAATTTCAAAATGGAAGAGGGTGTTTGTATTATTTTATTGTGTTGTTTCTGTCACTGTGGATGAAATACATCAGTTCTAAATATGAAGCAGCTGAAAGAGTTTCCAGTCTCTTCATAAACACTAACAAACTTCATCCTGGACAAACCTCATAATAAATAGCAAAATATGGGATTTACAATTCCGGATCATTCTGATCAAGATTGTTATTATTTTTAACAGCTGGGCCCAGGGATTGAAGATAAATCAGTCTGTAGCAAGTGGTGTGGCAAGAAAAAGCTTGTTTTTTTCTGCCCAGTGTTATTCGCCTATTCATACGCCATTATCATAATGTTTTGATAGCCTAGGTAATATTTTAGGAGGAAAAACGTTAAATACAGTACACACGATTTCTAAACTATTGTCACAAGACCTAATTTACATATTAATTAACACGAGATAAGTGTCATAAAATGTATACTAACCTTGTCTGTGGAAAGTTATATCCAATGTATCTTGTGCTTTGACCATGGGATGGCGTTAAACGCGTAACTTTAACGTAAACTTTAACGTGAAACGCGGAAGGATATTGGAAAGGGAATAAAACAGTATAGTCCCACACTAAAATTAATATTTAGACAACTGTCGCTCAAATACCACACGTTTTTATGGAAGAACTTACATTAAAACACTTAAGTATAACAAACAAACAATAAATAAACACATAAATAAATACTTCTCATTAGTACTTTTAAAAATTCTGGTAGCCTTGCCCCATTTTGCTGAAGGACTGGTCAAAATAATTTTGTGTGGTTATCGACAGTAATGTCACAGACATTATTTATTTAAATTCTAGCTTCAGTCATTCAAGGCTTCCTTAATTTTTGGAATAATAATGTTTTTTTGTTTTTGTTTAACCAATCCCTCCTTTTCCTACCACAACAATAAATTTCCTACCAGCTACAAGAAAACACTGCCCTCTAGTGGACATATTGTTAATAAAAGACAACACGACTTTCTGATTTTATCAGTGATCTTTATTTAAAACCTGATATGATAGCATGTTAAAAATTGCTGTTTGCTTGCAGTGTAAATCTGAAATATTAGCGTTGTTTTCAATGTGACAAATGAAGCCACATTTTAATCTTCCACGTCTTTGGTGTGTTTCCCATATAAACGCATTGTTCAATAACAATACTGGACACAGATCAAGTGTATTAAGAATTCTAACAATGTAGTATCAAACAAAACAAATTATATACACAATACAAAGAGCTGCGTGTCTCAACCTTGACACTCTAAGCCCCTGAAAAGTGTCTGAATAAAAGTATTAAAGGAAATTAAGCTAGTATTACTTATCAGTAAGGTCCGTTGTGAAAGTGATCACAAAACAGGAAAGCTGTTTGTTTCTCCTGCTGGCTTGGTCCAAGTTCAGTAGCAAAAAGAGTCCTCCACAGGAAAATGCAGTACCATCAATACATTTACAAGACAAAAGAACGTGTACATATATTTAAACAATGCAGAGCATTATGAAGGCTTGGCAACACTTGGAAACAGATCCCCTCTTGTACATCTGTCCAGCGATCACAATTGGATATGGCCAGAAGGATGTGTTTTAAACAAACCAACACGGTGAACAAGTTTGGCCAAACACTTAATATATCAAAGACCTCACAGGCCACAGTTCTCTAACTTGTTCTTATTTATTGTAAGACTGTGGTGGTTTTGAACACTAGCTCCTAGTTTAAATTGCATTGTGAGTGTGTATTGAAGTACAGCAACTACATTGATCTATGAAATCTTGCAGCTCGTCCGTGTGCAGTTCTGGGACGGGCTCAGTGGTGGGTAGATGATTTTGGATTTTTTGGTTCCGATCCTTTTTTTAGCGCTGCTGGCTATGACCGAGTAGGAACGGCCATGCATCATCCTGGCGTTGAGGCCGTTGGCCATGGAGAAGGACTTCAGATGGCTCTTTAAGGCAATAGGAAGGGGAAGTTTGTCCACAAGGTGCACTGGAGTGCAGGAAACGATAGAACGACAGCACAGGTCCTGCAGACTCAACACTGGACAAAAGAAAAGAACAGGTTCAGGTTAAATGCAACATATTAGAGACCATATAAACATCCTCAGTTCACAGGCATAAAAAAATACTAGATATTATGCCTTCATAAAATGTAGATATGCAAGCTATCTGTCATTATATGGTTTATAATCATTCAGAATCTGTCAGCAACGTTTGTCTTTAAAGGATGAAGTCATTCAATGGAAACTGAAGCTGTTTTATCATATTGCTTGGCCTTTAAATAATCTCCAGTTAAAATAAACACATGATGCTTTTATTCAAATGCCTTAATCCAAGCTAAGTAAATGTTTTTATATCGCTTGACCTTGTTCCTACAGGCATTTTTCTAGCATAAACCAAAGCTATGATTATTAAGAGCTGAAATGTGCTGTGTGGGCGGCTGGCTGTTACATTGATATTTGAACACTGGGTGTCTCCGCTGTGAGAGGTATAAAGTCTCAAAGCTTTGCATACTTCAGGTTTCTAAAGCGTTCCTTTGGCCTATACATAATTGCAGCATTGGTATGAAAAAAAAAACTTGTATTGCTGTTGCTTATGAGGTGATTCTCAGAAAGGCTCCACTAAAAGGTCTGCTTTATTCTATGACAGCATTCCTTAATGCATCATTTCATGTCAGAAACGTTTATGGTGAAGCCATAATTCCCGGAGAGAACATTTCCAACCTCAGCTACATAATGAGTCATAGGGAGACGTTGATGGAAGTGTAGTGAAACAAGACAACGATGGTATTGTTGTGAACTACTGACGATTGTAGAGGTTTAGCTGTCTTTTCTCTCTATAATTGTTTTACATGATTTACGTTTATGTAACTGTGAATGTAAGTGATATTTTTACTATAATAATTCTTGAAATAAAAATATGAAATATTTATATAAAATAAAATATATTTTTACAGAATGATACTGTTGGCATTAAACGTATACAATTTTATAATATAATATAATATAATATATTATATAATATATAATATATGTCCTGTATCAGACATTAATTAATTTACTAATTTCTTAACACATTATTTTTAAAAAATATTTCTGTAAGTACATATGCATTTGAATTTGTATTTCACACTTAGTTTCTAAATTATTTTATATTGTTTTTTAGAATTATAATAGGACATTTTGATAGGGAATGATTTTTAGAAAGTATTTTTACATTCAGATTATAAATTATGTACAAACATGGGCAAAAAAAACGTGTTCCCAATCTTACACTGAACATAGTGTTTAATTTTTGATATTAATATGTTTTGAGGCAACTTGTAATGTAAAAAAGTTTTAATGTGTTTTTACATTTTTATGTTTATTTTTAAAATATCATACAGCTACAAAAGTGAACTTCTGAGTCCCAATTAGATAATGTCCATATCATATATATATGAAGCCTGACAATAGAGGCTTGTCACCTTTATTGGGTCTCCAAAGTCGCTCCATGCCATGCCTCATGAGCACAATTCGGGCCAGCTCAGTGAAGGACTCAGTAATGTTGAAGTTACAGAGAGGGCTGACCTCGAAGAATGTGACCCCCAGTCGTTCTGCAAAAGCCTGGGCGTGCTCGGTTGTCACCTGACGCTTATAGGCCAGGTGAAGCCTGTTTCCCACCAGGATCTTGGGAACACCTGGTGCATGCTGGGTAAAAATAAATAAATAAATAATAGTTACAAAAGCACTTCTCAGGACATAACTGGTTTGCTGATTTGTTTTATATTATTATGTCAAGACAATCGCTTTAATAATAAAGCAATTTTGAAAGAAAATGCTGTGCATCATCAGTCCCCTGCTATCTACACAAATTAGTTACAGAGCCTCTGTATCATGTATCAATATTATAATCATAACTGCTGTTACTGAGTTGCATAACAAGCACATTTCCTGAAACAGAGATACACATCTATTTTAGCACTTTCTCAAGATGATTAGCTTATGTCGTATTTAATGTGATTTCAAAGCTACTTGTATGAAGTCATGTCTGTTTATACTCATAATCATACTGCACTGCACATTTAACATGCTGAATACTGTAACTACAGTAGTTTTGATATGATTGACCTGATTTTACCTCATCAATCTCTTTAATCCATCTGTCGATGCCATCAAAAGACCACCGGTTTGTGATGTCATATACAAGGATAACACCCTGTGAGAAACAAAATTTGTTATCGACATCATACAGTATATTAAATTGAAATGCACTTTCAAGTCAAAATGAAAGAAAAAATGAAACCATAAGCTATCATCTGAGGTTTCAAAAAGTCAGCGTGGTACTGGAAGTGGTATTATTTAACATCTCATACAGTATGTGACTAAAATTGTTGGCGGAGACGTTTACGATGTAATGTCAATAAAGACTGTGGCTTTGCTCCAAGTGTTTCTGTTATTAGGATATCTGTGTTTGCCAGAACAAGGAAATGTCATATCAACAATACCAGTCCACTCCGATTTATAGCACACCACACTTTCAACAGGAACTGCTGATCATTGAGTGGGGTGTTTAACAACTGTCTGAAAACACTGGGATTTCAGAAATATTTAAAAGCTCATTTCCTAAAGTCTCTTTGCCCATTATATACAATGGGCTACACACAACTACACAAATGGTGTCTGATCAAAATAATAACAAAACATAACAACAATTTAAAAAAATAACATCAATTATAATTACAAAGAAAATAATACAAAAAAAATATTAATTTAATTTAGTTTAAGCCTCAAATGGTCCTCGTTTAATGTTTACACTTATGGTCTCTGGGGTCAATATGACCCCAAAATTGAAAGAGCGATTGTAAAAAAATATATACATTTTTAATCATACAAATAATATATCATTTTTTTTGTTTACATCTCATCTATACATTAATGCTGTGTTTTGGGAGACATTAAGTACTTTTGTTCGTATTTACCACAGAACTCCACAACTACACCATTAGCTTGCATGTGAAATATTACATTTTTATGAAAAAATCACTTAAATGATGATCTAAATTTAATTTAAGTTGTTTCTGGATATTGATCTAGGTGTTAGGTGTAGAATTCTGCCATCTGTCGTTTAGAGATAAACCTAAAATTATTACAGTTTAAGAAAGAAATTGTTTTGACCAGCAGAGGGCCATAGAGAGCCATTCATTTTACTGGATGTGGCCAACTGCTCTTATAACAACTTTTGTGATACATTTTGTGAATTTATGTATATATAAACATTAGAAAAGACATTTAAAATAAATGTTCTTTCAAACAGTAGATTTTTTTTTAAGTTTTTGATGCATTTTGAAATGTCTGTTTTTACAAAATGCCACAGAAATTTGACAGAAAAATGCCACATAAGACACACCTAAAGAGTCAGATTATAGTGTGTGTGTGTGCGTGCATTAGGTCTCACCTCTTTATATATTTGTTCTGCATTTGTGGCTGATTTTATTTGCCAAATTCTATACAAATGCTCTCTGTGGCAGTCATACCTGTGTGTGTGTGTGTGTGTGTGCGAGAGCATGTCTTTTCTATATTGCATTTGTGCTCCAGTAGCAGGCCTTCATTTCGGTGTGAAAATTTTCAGATTTATGCCAGATTTATTGATTTTTTTTTGACAAATGAAAAAAATATATAATTTTTTTTCCGCATTTGCCATTCATTTCAATGTGGGGTCATATTTGACCCCAAAGACAAGATTTGTACAAAAATTTTTTTTTTACATACCTTCAGAACAACCGAATCAAGCCCAGTTTTTTTTATATGAATATAGAT
>NW_015642053.1:2922701-2930479 GCF_001515625.1 Sinocyclocheilus rhinocerous | reverse complement strand
AGTGACTGATAAATCATTTAAAAATTATTATATTTATATTTGTGAATAAAATAATTTAAAATAACTTTACTTTTTATTTAAATTAATTCAAATAAATAATTATAAATATTATTATACAAAATATATTAATATACAATGGGCTTACACACAACTACACAAATGGTGTTTGATGAAAATCATAACAAAATATAACAACAATTTTAAAAAATAACATCAATTATAATTACAAAGAAAAAAATGTATTTAGTTTAATTTAAATGAATTATTTTTTAATTAATAATTATAATTATAAATAAAATCATAAAAAATATTTTTACATTTTATTTAAATTATTTACATCTATTACAGGCATTCATAAACTCAGAAGTAGTGACTGATAAATCATTTAAAAATTATTATATTTATATTTGTGAATAAAATAATTTAAAATAACTTTACTTTTTATTTAAATTAATTCAAATAAATAATTATAAATATTATTATACAAAATATATTAATATACAATGGGCTTACACACAACTACACAAATGGTGTTTGATGAAAATCATAACAAAATATAACAACAATTTTAAAAAATAACATCAATTATAATTACAAAGAAAAAAATGTATTTAGTTTAATTTAAATGAATTATTTTTTAAATTAATAATTATAAATAAAATCATAAAAATATGTTTTACATTTAATTTCAATTATTTACATCTATTACAGGCATTCATAAACTCAGAAGTAGTGACTGATAAATCATTTAAAAATTATTATATTTATATTTGTGAATAAAATAATTTAAAATAACTTTACTTTTTATTTAAATTAATTCAAATAAATAATTATAAATATTATTATACAAAATATATTAATATACAATGGGCTTACACACAACTACACAAATGGTGTTTGATGAAAATGATGACAGAATTTTCATTTTTGGGTGAACTATCCCTTTAATTATAATTGTGTTATACCTGTGCTCCTCTGGAATATGAGCGGAATATTGTGCAGAATCTGCCTTGTCCTGAGGTGTCCCTGCAAAAAAACAACACAACACAGAGGGTCCGCATGACAAAGGACACATTCTTTTTACTTCTGTTCTTCAAAACGTCTGTAGCTATTGTCTTTCCCTCTGCCTGGTGACATGAGGAGCTCTCTGTGGTTGGTGCCAGGGCAGCAGACTTTGAGTAGGAGCAGTGAAATGAATCATTCACCATCCAGGGCTGAGCGCAGCACCAAGATGTGCCAGTCATGTTGCAGCGGGTAGGACTGGAGTATCACAAACACTCTGCTCTAAAATGCTTCGTCTGTCAAGGCCAGATTATCAATAATTGATTCCAGACTCTTGCAAAAAGCTCAGTTCTCTTAAAATGCGCCAGAATTTAAAAACAAGTTCTAGCCATGGCTAGTGGGATTGACTTGGCTGAATTTTTCATTGGAAGAGTTTGTTGAGGAGCGCTGTAATTAACATAGCCAGACGTTTGGCATGTTCACTTCATATTTTGGAAACCGACGGGACCTTATTGAGCATACACAGGCATGATGAAATGGAGGGGGTGATCTTTAATCTCTCTTCATGCTCGGTTTGAGTTCAAGAAGATAACAGGAGGAAATCAAGCTGAAACTTTAAAGTTCAACATGTATTTCTAGGATATGTCAGGTGCTGCAGTCATGGGTTTCCAATTTCCACAAGAAAAAGTAACTGTGATGTAAAGCTACTCACCAAAGCTGGAGCTTGATTCTGCGTCCATCGAGCAGTATGGTAGTTGTCTTGTAGTCAATTCCTACAAGTGAAGAAGAAATAACAATTTGACTTAAAGGTGAAATATCTCATTTTTGCGGCACTAGCTTCACCAAGTGTAATTGCAAAAGTAATGACTGTTTTCAAACAGGCTTCCTGGCTGCCATTGGTCGAAAAACAGATAGCCCCTCTCCAAACTCACATTATTGGTTAACCTAATCAGGCTAAACAAAGCCACTATAGGAGAAAGCAGAACATAAAAAAATACAGTCAAAAGTTTTGGGTCAGTAAGATTTTTGTTAATTTAATAAGCCAGGACCCATTCAGACAGTAAGACATTCATAATGTTACAAAAGATTTATTTTTTCAAATAAATGCTGCTCTTTTGAATTTACTATTACTCAAGGAATCCTTATAATAATATATATCAAGGTTTCCACAAAAATCAGAAATGTTATGTGAGCACCAAATAAGCAAATCAGAATCAGAATGGTTTCTGAAGGATCATGTGACATCATGTGAAGACTAGAGTAATGATGCTGAGAATTCAGCTTTGCCATCACAGGAAAAAATGATATTCTAAAATATATTAAAATAAAAAACAGGTATTTTAAATTGTAATAATATTTCATAGTATTACTGTTTTTACTGTATTTTTGGTTATATAAATACAGCCATAGTAAGCATAAGAGACTTCTTTCAAAAACATAAACATCTTACTAAATCAATTTTTTTGGAATGGTAGTGTATGTTCAATTGCTAAAACGAGGCAAAGTAGCACTGGCAAAAATTTATTAATAATTATAATAATAACCAAATGATGACAATTTCTGAAGAAAACACTGATGATGACATTTTCAGTGATTTGTGATTGTTGCCAGAGTGTTGCTATGCAATTACTAATGTCTTCTAATTGGTTTGTAGCATGTTGTCACTTTGTGTTGTAGCTAGAGGGTTCTAAGCAGTTGCTTAGTGGTCCAAGCCAAAATATCCCACTTTCAACTCTTTATGATATTCTGGCCCTACATATGGTTATGTAATTGTCTTCCAGACAAATTTCAAAGCCCAAAAGTTTAGTAAAATAAAAACACCATTCTTAAACAAGCTGCACAATTGGAGTTTAATACTTATTTTTAGGGGTTTGTTTAAATTCCTAGTATGCGCAACAGTAATGTCCACTAATAATCTAATAACTGCAAATGGGAAAGGCAAGTGGTGAGAAACACTGAAGAATATTCCAGAGAGAGTTTGCATTTTATGTTCAAATAAAGACTGCATTCCTTTACTCTTAGTCCCTCTTTTGATCAAGCTTTTGGGTGACAGTAACTATGATTAAGTGACATCTGCTGGTATGAACATGACACTTGAGGAGGATGCCTAGGCTGAGATTGGAAAGCTTTAGTGTCACCTCCATGGGGGTTCCAGGTTCCACACGCATACACACTGGCATTCTGAACACTCTTTATCCTAGGGAATTTCAGAGCCCATCACACATTCCACTGCGATGAGATTGAAACCCAACACTGTGAAAACATACATGGAACAACTGCGAGATTCCATTAAAGTGAAAGAATGGTGAAAACACCATCGCTGTCACTAAAGAATGGAACCAAAGGAAACCAATCACAATCCCATGTCACCCTGTGAACTGTGAGGTCACTTAGTGAATTACAGCGTATCCAAAGATGCACTAATGGTGAGGTGTAATGTTCTGTACATTAAACATCAAGTATCAGGTATCAAGTCCTCCATGAAAAATTATGCATTAGTTCTGTTTGGGTCTCAGAGACTACATCTATAAAACATAATAAATGAAAACTTAAATGTATTAATTTATTTGTGATATAATTATGCTTCAAATTCAAATAGTATCTTTTACATGATTTTTTAATGTTTTTGAACGTTTCTTTTATGCTCACCAAGGCTGCATTTATTTGATCAAATATATAGTATAAAAGGTAATATTGCTAAATGTTATTACAATTTAAAATAACCGTTTTCTATTTTAATATATTTTAAAATGCAATTTATTCAGGCAAACTGAATTTCCAGTAGTGACAGAAAATATTCTAAAATGCTGATTTGGATGCTCAAGAAACATTACGTTAACATTACAATCAATGTTGAAAACTGTACTGTACTGGATCTTATTTTTATGGATAGCATAATACATTTTTTCACAATTCTTTGATGAATAGAAAGTTCAAAAGAACAGCATTTATTTGAAATATAACGTTCCACTGCAGAATTTTTTTTTTTTTTTCTTTAAAAAATGGTTTGGTTGAACAATAAATGCTTAATTAGATGACTTCAACTACAGAACAAAAACATATTTTATCAAATAAACATGAGCAGCGCTTACATCATATTTTCCACCACTAAATAAATCTTTTATCAAGCTTTTGATAAAAGGCTCATAGTGAATTATTTAATTCAATGTGATGCATCACTTTTAGACAAATATATTGTATAACACCAGCTCTCTAGTATTTTTTTTTCCTTTATAAAAATGTCTGCCTGTAGGATGCAGTCTTCCTGTTTGTGTGGGCAAGCTCTGATTCATCCTGACAGATTTTTTCACACGAACTCTTTCTGTCTCCCCGCGCAATTACCCTGCTCTGCACCTCTCCTCACCTCCCTCACAGCAACCAGCAGAGAGCTATAGACCTTTTCTGATGGGATGACACATACGCCGGATCAACGGGAGTAAGTTGATGAGGATGAAGCCTCCGTGGATAATGGTGTTCAAAATCTAGAGCTGAGGGAGAAACGGTTATGCTAACACTTACTGATCCATCCCAGTGCAACTTCAAGTCACGAAATTATAAAAAAAAACGAAAATACTGCAAGCTGCTTTGTGGCCTGTGGAGACATTGTGGTTGACCTCAAAAAACATCAAACAGATTAGCCAGAATTTAAAGCAGCATAATTAAACTCAAATAGACCTCAGCCAGGGTAGACAGACACCATAGTTAAAGGTGCACTAAGTAATTTCTCCCTGATTAAAAAAATAAATAAATAAAAATAAGTAAATAAAAAGTACTTTTTTTTTCTTTTTTTAAAAATCATATAGACCCACATGGGGTAAAAACTGGAGTCATATTAGTACCAAAATGGGCTAATGTTGAAATTCTACACTAATTTTTTGAAATTAAAGGGACAGTCCTCCCAAAAAGAAAAATTCTGTCATCTGTCATCACCTGTATGCATTTCTTTCGTCTTCTGAACACAAAGTTAGATATTTTGAACAATGTTGATAATCAAACATTTTCGGTTCCCATTGATTTCCATTGTATTTTTTGTCAATACAATGAAAGTCAATGGGAACCAAAACCATTTAGTAACTTGGTGGACTATGCATTTAAAAATAAAATACTAAACTAAAATCAGTCACTTTAAATGCTATAGCTGAATTTAGGCATAATAACACGATAATATACAGTATGAAAAATCAATATTCCTTTTAAGATTTCCTTTAAGATTTTCAAGATTATATTTTACAGTGTTATGAAATGTATAGTGTTTTTAAGTATTAACTTAAGCGTGTGCTAGATGACAGCAAAGATGAATGAAAAAAAAAATATGGAAAATGAGCATGCAAAAATAAATAATTCATTTAAAAAATATTGACTGATACCAAAAAATGACAAAAAAAAAAACACTAATACTGGCTAATAACCGATATGGTACCAATAAATAGTACATTCCTAATCATTAAACATTTGCTTTTGCGTGATGCTGTATCCACACTGCAAGGTGTCAGTATTCGCCCAATATACTGTAAGGTAATGCAACATAAACAAAAAATATTTGATGCGTGTTGTATCGTCTTAGATGTGATCACAGAACAAACTGTACTTCTACCATTCACAGCCTTGTTTTAATTCGTGCAAAATTTACATTTAAAATCTACCCTGATTAAGCTCCACAGGTGTTACATAACCTAAAACACATTGAGCAACACATCAGCCTGTACGTTATTTATAAGACAGTGGGATAAATGTTTCAGTGGCACAGAACTGATTTCTCTCTTGGTGAGGAACAGTTGCAAGGCTTCAACTGGCACTGTTCCTTTAAAATCAACGGTCAACACACCCTTTTCATCATTCAAACAAACACGTGGCTTGAGAGGTTCATGCAAGTGTTTAGATAAACATCAGAACGTTCCACTCCTTTATCGCCAGCAAAGCCTGGCTGCATCCTCATTCCCCTCAGCCGCATTTTGCTCAGCAGTCAGAGAGCACAGTTACGTAAGAGTTTTGGCCAGTAGTAATAATCTCTATAAACAGAAATTTCAACAGAGTTTATCGACCGTGTACATACAGTATGTACTTATAATGAATTTTGTGAGTTGCTCCCAAGGTTACAATACAAAATATATACACAAGTTATAAAATATGACAGAACAGGATTTATAAAATGCTCTGAATCTAGTAAGCAACCTAAACAGCAAAAGGCTCCAGCACTGGTCTATTAATTGCTTGCATACCCAATGTCTTAGAATTTGTTTTCTAAGTATTAGCATCCTGGCAGAGCTGTTTACTGGCCCTGCGGGGGCAATATTTTTTCTAGAGAGTTTGTAAATGAATGTAGTATGAAGTCACTTTCACAAGACTGTAGTGGGGTATTACATTTTCATCACTGTTGCGCTGAAAAGAGCAACTAGTTTAAAGTTAACATGAAAACAAAATTGACCCTATTTACTTTGCTAATGCACATCCCTGATCTTACTGTGAATTATTAATCAAATCAATGCACCTTTTTTCCAAATGTAGTTTGTTGTCATAATAATTATTCAAAATGCAATAATATTCTCTTACTCTGAAACAACTTTCCTTCTTTGGTAACATCAGGCTATTAATTCTGGTTGGAAAACCCACTTTTCAGAATCCACTAAAGTCCTGTCTTGCTCAGAAATATGTCATATTCCTGAAGTGGGTTGTGACTTTAAAGGAATAGTTCACCCGAAAACGAAGATTCGCTAAACAATGCTGAACACATCCTCAAGCCATCCAAGATATAGATGAGACTGTTTCTTCATTACAACAGATTTGGAGAAAATTTGCATTACATTACTTGCACCCCGGACATTACTTGCTCACCCCCTGCAGTGAATGGGTGCCGTCAGAATGAGAGTTCAAACAGCTGATAAAAACATCACAATAATCCACAAGTAATTCATACGTCTCCAGACAATCAATTAAATTATTTTGAAGTGAAAAGCTGCATGTTTGTAATAAACAAACCCATCATTAAAGCATTTTAACTTTAAATGGTTGCTTCTGGCCAAAATAACAGTCCATAATCCATAATAATGTTTCCTCCAGTAAAATAGACCATCCACTGTTGTTCTTTGTCATCAAAAACCATGAACTTGATTTGTACAAATTTCTCTTCTGGTTCAAGAAAAAATCTTTTTCACTAGAAAGAGAAATATTATGGATAGAAGACTTGTATTTTAACAGTTTGAAGTTAAAAATGTCTTGATGGATTGGTTTATTAAAAACCGTTTTTTGCATCACAAGACACTAATTGTTTACTGAAGTTGTGGGTTATTGTGAAGTTTTTATCAGCTGTTTGGACTCATTCTGACGGCACCCATTCACTGCAGAGAATCCACTGGTGAGCAAGTGATGTAATGCTAATTTTCTCCAAATCTGTTCCAATAAAGAAACAAACTCATCTTCATCTTGATATGATATGGCTTGCCCGCAGCCATATCACCCTGTAGCCCAAGACTGGTCGCCCACTGAAGCTAAGCAGGGTTGAGCCTGGTCAGTACCTGGATGGGAGACCTCCTGGGAAAAACTAGGTTGCTGCTGGAAGAGGTGCTAGGGAGGCCAGCAGAGGGTGCTCACCCTGTGGTCTGTGTGGGTCCTAGCGCCCCAGTATAGTGATAGGGAAACTATACTGTCAACAAGCACCGTCCTTCGGATGAGACGTTAAACCGAGGTCCTGACTCTCTGTGGTCATTAAAAATCCCAGGATGTCTTTCGAAAAGAGTAGAGGTGCGACCTCGGCCTCCTGGCCAAATTTGCCCATTGGC
>NW_015642053.1:2872899-2922586 GCF_001515625.1 Sinocyclocheilus rhinocerous | reverse complement strand
TTCTGTCTTCTAACGATTCTAATGGATTCACAAGTTTCAAAATCAATGTCCAAAAGCAGCGGTTCTCTATACTGTTCCTCGCGTTCCCCTGCTCTGCACACGCTCTGCATCTCTCTCTCTCTCTCTTTCTCTCTCTTTCATTCAGCTCCACAATGAACTGTTCCAATTAATTTTTTTTAACGAAGCATTAACACATGTTAGACTGCACCCCATAAACACAATCAAGCCTAGAAAAAACCCAGTGAACCACCCCTTTAAGAATATACAGTACTACACCTGTCCAAGGAAGACAAATACTATTTAAAGGCTTTTGGTCTAAAGATGATTTTGTTCCTAAAACCTGTTGCCTCTCTTCTAAAACTGGCTGGCATTCCTTCCTCAGCTGCTTGAATAAATGAGAACACAACTGTGCAAGCCACCCAGATCTCAGTCAGCTTCTGACCTTAAATGAACAGGTTGGCTATCAATTTACTTGCTAAACCACTTCAGTCTAATCTAAGTTGTTACCATGAGACTCAAAATGTTCATCATACCTTGGAATTTGCCCAAATGCTGTGACAATGAAAAACAGCATTGAAAATGAAGTGTGTTGTTCTTACTGTTCAATAAAACACAATGCTGGAGAAAATATGTAAACTATTAAGGATTAAGAGACCTATAGTACTGTCACATCGAGAGCAGATTGCTAACGAGTTAATAAGTGATATGCAAGTGAATACGTACAAGTAAAGATGTTGTGATTATGTGATACCAGCCACATGTTTGCATCACATAATGAATGTTGTTGGTTTTTTAGGCAAGACACATGAAAAATATGTTGTTTGGCTGTGAAAGCCCAAAGGGGGGTTCACTACAGTTGATTTTGTCCCCTGGGAAGAGTTACGTTTTCCAAAACAGGGAGTAACTAACTAATAACTACAACTACTACTGAGCTGTAAATAAAAGCAGGACAAACTGGGGTTAGATGAGTGATGTGATCTTGATGTTTAATATATGTGGTATATTTAGTTATAATAAACAAGAGATTTAAAATAAACGTAGAACAGATGCAGATCCCTTGTTTTTGTGTATAACGATTTTTGTTTACATTGTTTAGACTGACAACAATTCTGAAACTGTTCACAATAAATGTAGATGTTCGCTAGTTGATAATCAAGTGCATGATACAAAGGTTAAATAATCTACAATACATAATAATAGATTTATCCAGAAACGCACCGACCAACTAACATTAGTCTTATTTGTACACAGAGATCAAAACTTACCCATATTGTATCCATAGGGTGATTCACTGGACCCATCCTGTAGACTGGCCAGTATTTCCCCTTTCCCAACATCACTGTCTCCCACCAGCAGGAATTTCAGGAGGAAATCATAAGCTTTTGCAGGGCTGCTTCTGTGGTTCATCTTCACATCAGCCCGATGACCCATTCTGGTACATCATGTAACTGTCCTTTGATGGACTTGTGTTAAATACGTCAGACCACCAGTGCAAATGAACAATATAGCTATTTTAAAAACAAACATACGTAGTATTCACTAGTCTTTTCTGTGTTTAAAATCTCATGTCCAGTACAACACTAAAGCTGTCCTATTGTTCAAAGATTCTGGTTGTGGATCCACTGATGCTGTTGCGTCACATTAGTAGATAAATAAAGACCTTCGTATGTTTACAGTATAGTAACATAAGCCAGGTAACTTCTTAAAATCGGTTGTTTATACTTATATAATAAATGTTAATCTTTATAAAACACCCCTAATGTTTTTTCATCTTTACATTTCGAGCAAACCCGGTCCATTGAGTTCTCAGCCACGATCCCTCTCTTCTACCAGCCTCCCTAAATAGTCAGAAATTTGTGAGTTCATCCTTAGATTTTCCTTGATTGGCTCCTGCGTGGAGTTGCTAGGGTAGCTCTGCTCTGTCATTGGACATTAATCCCGTCCATCAAATCCCGAAAACGCCCATTTTGTGTCGGAGAGGGTGTGGCCAATCTGCTGTTTTGATCCCATAAGCGCTGATACCAGACCAGAGCCCGTATGTTCATCCATTTAGGTTTTGTCGCGCGGACGGTTGCTCAGCTGATTCTGCGTCAGCGCTCCAGCGCGCTTCAAGCGCGTGCTCGGGTTTGTTGTTTTCCGGGGCACGAAGAATGACGTAGTGTTTAAATGACGTAATATGATTATTGTAGTTTCTAAACAGGTTATTGTAGTTTCTCTTTTCTCCTTTTAAAACCGCTGCAGTACTTTGAAGCTATATTTTAGTCTGAGAATAAAAAAGCTATTAAAATCATTAAAGTGGGTTAGTTATTTTGTTTGTTTTATTTTGCAACACTACTGTCCCTTCTATCTTTCATCTGTTGGGCTTTCAACCTTTACAAAGCCAGTCCAGCCAGACTTTAACACTATTATAACTTGTATTAAGACAATTCACTAGCAAAACTACATTATATAATGCTTTACAGATCAATACTTAGAAAAGTAGAAATTCATTAGAAATAACATGAAAATATGTTTTTATGTATCACATATCAGTTGTGATATATGTTTGCATTATGTTAAAGCTGTTGGAATTTTTGATTATTGCATTATTACATTATTGTTTAGGTCTCTAAGACACATATTACAAAGATTGTTCTTGAAAATTGTATTAATATTTTATGATCAAACCACTATTATGCAATTATACAACATATTCAGAATCCCTCTACATTAAAATGAACAAAACTACATATCTTCAGGATCTCATTCATTGTGATTAATGACTACTCCAATATCATTTTTATATATTTACTTTAACATCTTATTTCTGTTGCGACTTGTGTCTGTTTGATTATGTATAATACAAACTGAAGAAACATGTTTGAGCCTAGTGTTATTGCGCAATATTGTTCACTTGAGTACCACTGAGAGCATCTGAGCATGTTATTATAAAGCATGTATCTGCTATAGGTGTATGATATCCAAATATGCAAGCACAGACTAATGTTCTAGTATGCTGCAACATTACCTGTCATGTTATATTAATTATTACACAATAATCAACAAGTTGTATGCTTTTTCACGCCAATGCAGTTGCTAAGTTTTAGGATCATGTTTTACATCAAAGGACAATAATAAAAATGCACAAATGCTGCCCTCTAGTGTTCTAAAAGTAAGCCAAACAAGCAGCTCATTTCATCCTCACAAATGTTGACACATTTTGCATACACAGCTCAGTTGTTTGATATCAAAATAATTTTTATCTTACGGTGTATAAAAAACAGTGATTTATAATTTATTATCTTCAACAAAATTCACAGACAGATGATCAGTCTTCATTACTGTTCAGTTTTTATATGTGTTTGATTCAATCTATAGGCATTTAAGTGAAATTTCATCAGAATTATCTTCAGGAGAGTGTGTTCAGTAATCATTTTTTGGTAATGATTACTGAACACACTCTCCTGAAGATAATTCTGATGAAAATTCTCTAAATAAATAATTAGCTATACCCAGGGATGGGTAACTGCTGTCCCTCCTTGGCTTCAAAAAAGGTATATGAGAGTATAATAGTATCAACTCGTGCCATCCTCGGGTCATCATCAAACTCTGGATCAATGTAGAAGAAAACAGGCATGTCTACTTCCTCATGTGGATTTAACCTCTGTTCCTCAAAACAGAAACACTATTGGGGAAAAAAGGAGCAGCGTATTAGCACACTAATTTAGCACACTATTTAGAATTTTGCATCTTTTTAGTGAGCTAGGTAACAAATGGATAGACATAAATTATAATAGTAATGTCAGCATGGGTTTATTTAAATGTGTATTTACCTGTATCTTATTAAAATATTGTCCAGCCTCAAAAGGTACAACATTGTAGGTAGAAATTCCTATCACTGGTTTGTCTGTGGGATTCCGTGCCTTATAAAAAGCCAGCGCAGTTTCTCCTGGTACGAGCTGGGAAACATTCAAACATAGAAGAATCAATTTGGATAGTCTTCATCTTCAGAGACATTAAATTAAAAATATGCTGTTTATGGAATGCCATATGAACATTCATTCATAAAATCAGTGTTTTAAATGACAATTTATGCTACAATTCAACATATTTAGTATTGGCAGAAAAGAATCAGACTTATAATCAAAATATAGTATTACCTTTACAATCCTCTTCTATGATTACTGGAATTATGGAGTATTCTAATTTGTTGAGATAGTGAATTGGTGGGTTTTTGTTAAATGTGAGCCAAAATCATCACAATTAAAAGAACCAAAGACTTAAACTACTTCAGTCTGTGTGCATTGAATTTATTTAATACACGATTTTCACAATTTGAGTTGAATTACTGAAATAAATGAACTTTTCCACGACATTCTAATTTATTGAGATGCACCTGTGCACACACATGTATATGTTTGGAATAATTAAGATGTTTTAATTACAATTATTTAATAAAAAATACAGTAAAAACAGTAATATTGTAAAATATTATTACAATCTAAAATAAGTTTTTCTACTTTAATATATTTTAAAATGCTGAATTGTCTGCATCCATTACTCCAGTCCTCAGTCATATACTTCAAGAATCATTCTAATATGCTAACTTGCTGTTCAAGAAACATTTATTATTATTGTTTAAAATAGTTGTGGTGTTTAATATTTTATTTTGAAACTGAACAAAAAGTTGATCACAAAAAAATATAATCTTACGTAAATCTCTGACTGCTGCGGACGGAAGTTCCACTGCATGCTGGCGTGTGTGTCTGCATTGAAGGTCACTTTAATGATACGGTCCCTGACTGGCTTCATTGTCTCCACTTGATCCGTGTTATGTCCTGCTACTGCTGTGCCTCCCAGCCCTGATGCCTGATGAAAGACAAGGAACATGTTATTGTAATTCTATAAATCCACAAAAAATTACTTCTATTGAGATTATCAGTGTAATACTGACTTGACAGTACAGTCTGTAAAGTGGAACAGCAGCATATGACAGGCCAATCATTCCCACTCCGGCAGCCGCGATATATGTGAGGACGGTCTTGTTCCTTTTCTTCCAGTCATCTTCCTGGTTCTGATGTTTCCTTTTGTGAGTTTTAGTTCCTCGTGACTGGTTGAGGAATCGTTGTGGGGTCCTCCTGAGGAAGAGCTGGCCACTGGAAGTGGCTAGTCCTCTGATGTTGCAACAGTTAATGCATAGCCGAGTCCTAGAAAGCGCTTGCTGTACATAGTGCTTTGCAGTGCACCCACGGAGAAGGAAAGGTAATAGCATAATCCTAGAGTTATAAGTGAAATGCCCCACAAGACAGGTATGTTTCACCTAAAAACCCAAAACAAAGACAGACATGATCACTAAAATAATATGAGTGAGTGATGGATTATATTACACAGACTGTATGATCGGTCCACAACTAAAAAAAAGGCCTAGTACCTAGACTGAAGAAACGGTTTACTGATGAAAATAAGACATAGGCCTAGGCTATCAAACCTAGGTTAGTAGGCTTTTATTACATGTTTTATAGTAAGTCCATTTAACTTTCAAAAGTTTGGGATCAGCAAGTTTTTTTTTTTTCCCCCAGGAAGCAAAAATACATGAAATTGATCAAAAGTGACAGTGAAGACTTGTAAATTGTTACGAAATATATATATATATATACTATTTCATATAAATGCAGTTTTTTTACTGCAACTTTCTATTCATCAAAGAATCCTGAATTTTTTTTTTATCACAGTTAAGCATGCTAATTAAACAGCGTTGATAATAATGTTGGGCACCAAATCAGCATATTGCAATGATTTCTGAAGGATCATTCAGCTTTGCCATCACAGGAATACATTACTTTTTAAAATATATTTAAATAGAAAACAGTTATTTTAAATTCTAAAAATATTCCACTCTATTATTTTTACTGTATCTTTGATCAAATAAATGAGGCCTGATTAAACAAAACCGACTTTTGAACGCTAGTGTATATGAAAACGAACTTACAACATAATCAAGCAAATTGTGAAACTACTTACAGCCTTATTTTATGTGCTACTACAATAATTATGATAAGCATAAATCTGTATAACTTAGTCAATATAAACAGTAAAGTACTTCCATGTACTTAAATGATAAGACAACGTAAACCGACTGTTAACCAATAACACAGAGTATAAAGTCCAGTTACTGTACAACTTACTGTAAATCATGCAGAATAGTGCAAGCTAACGTGTTCATCTACCGGCTATCACGCTATTTACATTGTTGTGAACGTATATGTTGACCCCGTGACTAAATATCTAATTAATATGATTTTAAACAACCACAAGCATTTCATACAGAAGATGCTGAAGCATTACCTGACTCAAATGATGCGGGTATGTGCACGTACACCCTTCAACAACATGTTACAAAACGTTAAGTTCAACACGAAAATAGTGGTGCAACAGATACTAGTTCCCCGGGTACGAACCACTACTGCTACAGTTCCGGTTTTGCTGCGGAAACTGACCTAGCTTGAGGTAACGTTACGTTACAGTGCTTGTTGCTGAGAGAAAATGTGTTTACCACATAAACGATATTACACATTATAATAATTGTTCTTATGTTACCACTTGAATCAAGTTTATTAATGGTAAAAGTTCAATAAGTGTCTTGTTGGCGGTCTGAACAGGCAATACTCTCCTCACAACATAACGAACATTTCAACAACACGGATATTTAAAAGTTAAGTAAAAACGTTTTCTTTACTGCTAAAAATTTCATTTGAGGTTTTAGGGATTAAATCGTGAATAGTAAAAAAAAAAAAAAGGTATCCCGTTTTTAAAGTAGGACTGTCAAACGATTAATCGTGATTAATCTTTAATATGTGTGTGTCCTGTGTATATTTATTATGTATATATAAACCATAGACTGTACACACACACACGCATGTATATAGTTAAGAATATGTATATGTTGTATTTATATATAAAATATTTATATTTATACATAATATAAATTATATAAATATACATATAAATATTTTTTTAAACATACACATGTATGTATATATGTAATCATTTGACAGCACTACTTCAAATTTTATATGTTTTTGTTGTGAATGGTTATTGGTTAATTTGCTAAAATTTTACACACATTCTGTGAATGTGGATTTTAAACTATACTGTATACTAATTTCGTTATGCAATTAAAACGTTGTAGTGAAAAAAAATAATTATATAAATAATTTAAAAACATACATTCAATATTTTGTTTTGGTATGTTATATGGGGGAAAAAGAAAAAAGAAAAGACATGTTGATCATTTATGAATGTAACACTGGCCTTTGTGAACTTTCTAATTTCATTATATCTTATTTATTGAGGTTATACATTTAAACGACAAAGGTAAAGATGTTTGAGGTAAATTTAAGGTAAAAACGTTTGGCTTAATAGTTTATGAAAAAAAAAAGCAAAAACCCATAATGTTAAAATTATCCCTGTTCTAGTCTTAATCATGAGTAATCACAGTAATCATCATCATGCTGCCTTAATTACTGTACTTTAAAATTCCAGCAAGGCTTCAAAGCGCCTCCTCCTGGTCACTAGCTGCATGGCAGCATTTAACCTTATTTCACCTGTGGTGGCATTCAAGGATTAACGACCATTAAGGGTTAAAAGATTATAATATTTAAAAATTGTGGTTTATTTATAGGCTGTGTGTCATGGTTGTTGTTTTTTTTCTTTATGTATTTTAAGCACAAACTCTCCTCAATGACCTTACATTAAAATGGGAATTTGTGAGTGGTAAAACAATTTCTTGATTTTAGACCCTTTTAATGAATTTCTATTTGATTTTATTTCTATTTTTTATATGCATAAACTGTAGTTGTTTTTTATGTGGACAAAGCTAACTTATGTTTCTTAATTGTCTTTTCAGTTTTCAATAGACTGGACTGTAGATTCAGTGTCCCTGCATCAGAAATCATGCAGTCAGACTCCCGTCCCCTCGTTCCACATCACAGCCCGGTGTCAAGTTTTGAGCTTTCCTGCCTCCAGAGAGGCAGAATCATCATCAGCTGTGACAGCGCAGAGAGAGGTGAGGCGAACCATGTGACTGCGGGGTATCAGGAGAGATTAGTGGATAGGTAGGAGTGTGTCTATTACTGTCTGGGTAGATTGCTGTCTCTCGGTCGTCGAGACTGACCTGATTTGAACCGCAGTTCCCCCCGACTCGGTGATACCTTAGACTTTACAACACATCATCAGTTGCTTGTGGACCTGCAATGGCACTGCTTCCACAAGTAGAGACAGAACACTTTGACGGGCTATCACTCCTCTACTGGTAGGAAATGCTATTATCTGGTTGTTATCTGGCTGAGTGACTTTATTAAGCAAATACTAATGCTTTTAAAGCTTATTTGATGTCTATCATAGCCTTATTTGCTGCGCTTGTGTCGTTGCCTTAATGTTTCTGCTTGTTTGAATGTGTTTGGCATGGATGTTACAATTGCCTTGGAACATTTCAGCATATTTCTATTTAATCAGCTTTCGGACGCAACAGAGAGTTCCTGACTGTACATAAGAACTTGTCATTTTAAAATAATTTAGAGTTCATTATCATTGTCTTGGGGACGAACCAGTAGGAAGTGGAACGTTAGATCAAGACAGACAGGATGCACCCTAGGGGGATGCCTGCGTAGTTTCGCTGTAGTCACTTGAGCGCATATCTGTACATGGCTTGAGCAAGGTAAGACAGATTAGGTAGAATTAAGTGATCAGTTTAATGCTGGATCTTTTGTAACACAATCTCACGCACTACATCTGGGCTCTCCTTGTTCAGGGTGACTTGTTAAAGACAAATCCTTTTATTTCCCGTAATGCTTTATGATGTTTGCATTTTGTTGGACAAAATCCTTTTGATATAGATTTGATGGAAATAAATGTGTCGTAACTCAACAAAACAAAAACAGCACTTTAGTCTGAGATTAAAAAAGTCCAGGAGTTGAATCATCATCTGTTTCATGAACACTGTTGAGTCTTTAGCTAATGCATATGTTTGTTTCCACGTAACTTGGCTTTTTTTTGAGTTTAGTACAGTTTTTTTTTTAATAATAGTGACATATTTTGACACAAATACAGAATATATTTTTTGCATTTTTTAAAATTAATTTCTTGTTTTCTAATATCATAACATGTCTTGTATATTATAGTGTCAATGCAAAATAAATTTTGACCAGATTTTAATAGTTTAAAAACAAAATGATGATTATAAACAAAATGTCAACTTGATAACATGTATCTTTCATAAAACAGTACATACGTTTGGGAGTCTCAGTGGCCCCAGGTATGAATAAATGCAATGCATTTCACATGCTTAGATTTTCTAAATGTTGTACACAATGTACAAGTACACTCCTTCAAGTTATTTTCTTTGATTTGGTTTGTATTATTTTATTTTTCTGCAGTTTTTATTTTTCTATTTTTGTGAACATTTTCTATTTTTTAAATCTGTGTTTTTGCATGGGTCAGACTGACCTCAAACAAACCTGCTATACTGAATAACAATCGCCTTTTCAAAAGTGCATGCCTACTTCTTTGTCAAACAGACGGATAAAGCTTAAATAACATCTGTTTGCTGGGTTTTGATGAAGTCAGATGCACATTTAAAATGAATCTGAGGTGAACATTATATATCAGTTTTGAAATTGCTTTTTAAAATTCTACACATGCAGCGTTGTATGTAGCCTACAAAGGAAAGCATTTAAAGTACATTTTAATAGAACATGAGGGGTAAAAGGTAGATTAAATAAATACAAGAAAATATGTGATGATATTTGTACAATAAAATTGACATTTTACTAAATGTCCTAGTTTTATACATTATATTCTGTTGCTTTCAGTCTGTTATAGGGATTAAATGCAATAGAGATCAGGCCATCGTTGGATTTGATACATACCCTCTTTCTATAAAGGATTTATCATTTGGCATTTTCAGTGTTTATCTACATGTTTAAGGGATTTTTATGTAAACCCACGCACAGTAACCTACTTCCTGTATAAGTATTTATTTTTTTATTTTGGCAGTTTGTTTTTATTTTGCCTGATAATGGGTTATTACTTCAACCACCGTTCTGTTTACTATAATCAAAAACACTGATTTTCTTTTTAGCTTACTTTAAATTCATACATTCCAATATTTCTATATTATGAAGCATGTGTCCGTTACAGTACAGATATTTGAAAGCCTTTTAAAACCATTCAGGTCTAATTTTACATCCAAATCCACACTGGTATTTTTACTTTATTCTATATGAATGTCCCCTTTACATGTTTTTATTTTTTTCTGTAATATTTGCCATTATCTTCTGTAATAATGGACAGATGTGCAACTCTCTCAATATGCAATATTTTTGGGGAAAAGATTGGGAATGATTATGTTCTTTCCTTTAGGATTTAATCATTCATGCCTCTGAGGGTCAACCGCATTATTACCATCCATTCGATAATCTGTATTTTTAAAAACAGTCTGGAACATTTCTCTGAAAATCTTGTTTTTATGATAATATATTTAAAGGAATCTCTCTTTTTTCAGGACAATAATGGGGCCCCATGGCATCAACCGTGCTGTGGAGAGACTAGAGTTTACAGACTGTAAAAAAGGACTTGGTAAGAACCAAAGCACAGTTTCTTACAGTTTATAATAATATTCCTAGAAAACTGCTTTATTTTTCAAGGCATTTGGTGCACAATTTGATTTACTTTGTTCTCTCACCCCCATATAAAAAATTAATCCCAAAAATCTTGTTCTCGGTTTGACAGGCGTGAAGATTATTGGGGGCTACAGAGAACAGAGTGGTGAAGAGTTCGATATTTTCATTAAACGGATTTTGCCAGGTGGCGTGGCAGCACAGGACGGTAAGTTCACTTTCCCAAAATCTCCACTGAATGCTTCTACTTAGATTCTGGAAATGATGGATGATGTCCCTTGTCTTTCAGGGCGTCTTAGAGCAGGGGACCTCATTTTCGATGTCAACAACATGAATATAGGAGGTGTTACAAATGAAAAGTAATGTATTCTGGATTGGTTATGGATCTGTATTACAACAGAAGACGCCTAAAGTGTAGTAAAACAGCTAATCTAAGAAATCTGTTTGATATTAGGGCAGTGGAGGTTCTTCGCATGGTGTCAGCTACAAATCACATGTCTTTACTGATAGTACGTGACGACGCTTCCAGGTAAGATGACTTTTATGAATTGGGTGATATTTTAAAAATTTTTAAAGGAATATATTTTTTTCTATTTATTTTTACTTTTTATATTATTGATTTGTTTTGTGTTTAAAGATTAAACCCTTTAACTGTCACCGTCCCGTATACGGGACGCCTAAGTTTACTTCAATATATTACAATTAAATCCTAATCTAATCATGACAAACTATATATCGTTGGAAAGGTCTAAGACTCCTGACAATATTCACTCATCAATCAGTAGAAAATATGGTTAACACCCGGTCATGCATGAAAAAAAAAAAAATACCGTCATGTGCCGTGAAACCGGTATAATTTTGAAAAATACCGTGATATAAATTATTGGTCATACCGCCCAGCACTACTTTATTATATATGAATGTCCCCTTTACATGTTTTTATTTTTTTCTGTAATATTTGCCATTATCTTCTGTAATAATGGACAGATGTGCAACTCTCTCGATATGCAATATTTTTGGGGAAAAGATTGGGAATGATTATGTTCTTTCCTTTAGGATTTAATCATTCATGCCTCTGAGGGTCAACCGCATTATTACCATCCATTCGATAATCTGTATTTTTAAAAACAGTCTGGAACATTTCTCTGAAAATCTTGTTTTTATGATAATATATTTAAAGGAATCTCTCTTTTTTCAGGACAATAATGGGGCCCCATGGCATCAACCGTGCTGTGGAGAGACTAGAGTTTACAGACTGTAAAAAAGGACTTGGTAAGAACCAAAGCACAGTTTCTTACAGTTTATAATAATATTCCTAGAAAACTGCTTTATTTTTCAAGGCATTTGGTGCACAATTTGATTTACTTTGTTCTCTCACCCCCATATAAAAAATTAATCCCAAAAATCTTGTTCTCAATTCGACAGGCGTGAAGATTATTGGGGGCTACAGGGAACAGAGCGGTGAAGAGTTCGGTATTTTCATTAAACGAATTTTGCCAGGTGGCATGGCGGCACAGGACGGTATGTTCTCTTTCCCAAAATCTCCACTGAATGTTTCTACTTAGATTCTGGGAATGATGGATGATAAACTTTTTTGTCTTTCAGGGCGTCTTAGAGCAGGGGACCTCATTTTAGATGTCAACAACATGAATTTAGGAGGTGTTACAAATGAAAAGTAATGTATTCTGGATTGGTTATGGATCTGTATTACAACAGAAGATGCCTAAAGTGTAGTAAAACAGCTAATCTAAGAAATCTGTTTGATATTAGGGCAGTGGAGGTTCTTCGCATGGTGTCAGCTACAAATCACATGTCTTTACTGATAGTACGTGACGACGCTTCCAGGTAAGATGACTTTTATGAATTGTGTGACATTTTGCATTTTTTAAGGGAATAGATTCTTTTTTTTATTTATTTGATTTGTTTTGAGTTCAAAGATTTTAATTATATGGAAACAGGAAATATTGCTTGCCGAGTACAGAATGCATACTGTTGGACATTATATAATTAATCTTATAAATGGATGTGTACAGATGAGCATCTTGATTTTTTAAAATCTAAAAATAGTCTTAATAACTTAAGTGTATTAAAGTCTTTAGCACTTTATTGAGAATTTTGGCCTTTGTTTAGCATGATGCCATTTTTCCAGCACTAATTTCTCAGCTTTTTTATTAATATTATTCAGTTTAAAAAAAAAGAAAGAACTCCAAACATGAGTATAGCCGTTTTAAAATCTTCTTAGGAGACTTGATCTATAGAGTAAGTCCATACTGACAACATGAAGCCGCTACTCCATGCTAAATCATTTTTGGAGGATACATGCAGAGACTTTTTTTGTTTTGGCATTGTCTGCTTAGCCAGAGGTCTCGGTTTTGGGCAGTTGTCAAGTTCTTCCTGTCTGCCTTTGTTTAAATCGAACTGGCATTTTGCTGGTCTCAGTGGCTTCCTGATGAGCACTTTTGTTCTCTCGACTGAACAGCTGTTGACGTATTTGGGCCGCAAGTCTGTCATATGTGTCCTGAGTTGAACCAGCTGAGGCCAGGTTTTAATCTGTAACATTGTAAAAGGATTACCTTCATAATTAATGGACAATCAGTCACCTCAAACAAACTGATTCAGTACAATACACAGATTTTGAAAACATAATACAAATTTAAAGATTACTGCCTAGATCGCATTTCTGGCTTGGAAACGTTCTGGCCATTAACTTTGATACCAATTTATCTGTGATGACTTCCGTAATCTAATTAAGTGCTTCTAAGCTTCTTTTAGGACTAATGAGGAAGTTGCATTTAATGGGAGATGACATATTAAATAACTACAGACAGCCTTTAAAATGTAGTTTGGGGGTTTAATGTTTTTGTGTGTGTGTATTTTAAAAACTAAGAATGATGATATTCTCCAGCACTTCCTTAGAACAAGTTTGTTCATACTTATGTAATGCTTGATTTTACAGAATGGAAAACCCACATAATGTTTCTGCTTTGAACGCAACACAGACAGAAACTGTTAAGAAAGAGTTCGTCTGTATAAAAGCCCTCTTATTATGAACCACTGGAAAATTATGTCTTCAGAAAAGGTGAATTTATATATGACTGATTTTGCATGTGTCTTTATATGTTTATAATTAGGAGGGAATTTGCTGAGTTAATGGAAAAATATGGCTCCAGCAGTAGTACCAGTTCTGGATCAGACACCTCTGTTTCCACAGGTATTTTCCGCTACGTCTGTCTTTATACTGAATTTCAGGAGTGAATGACTAATGTCTGATTTTGAGAACTTGCAGCAACTGACAAAAATAGCCTACAATGTGCCAGCTTAGAAAAAGATTTGGTTTGGGCCCTCCATAACATCATTGTTTTCTACAAAAAAAGCCATTTCTATCATTGATTTCTACACGAAGAGCCATTTCTATATCAAGCATGCATCGGAACAGACTTAAAACAGTGTATGTGTGTACACTACCTTTTAAAAAGTTAGAGGTCAGTAAATTTAAAAAAATATAATTTAAAATTTTAAAAACTTTTATTCAGCAGTGTTGCATTAAATTCACAAGTGACAGTAAAAACATTTAGCAATGAGTTGCAAAAGATTTCTATTTCACTTAAAGGCTTTTTGAACTTTCTAATCATCAAAGAAGAAAAAATCATCACAAAAATATTAATACAACACAAAATTTACACAAAAATATTAAGCAGCACAACCATTTCAAATGTGATAATAAGAAATGTTACTTTGGCACCAAAACAGACTGGAGTAATGGCTGCTGAAAATTCAGTTTTGACATTATAGGAATAAATTACATACATATTAAAAATAGAAAACATTTATATTAAATTGTGATAATATTTTGTAATATTACTGTTTTAACTGTATTTTTTTTTATCAAAAAATGCATCCTTGGTACGCATAACACCATTAAATCCTAAATATCCCAAACCTTTGAACAGTAGTGTTTACACAACAAAATATTCTAAGTGTATCTTATTCTAAGTGAAAAAGTTGCAGTGATTGAAAGTATTAAAAAGCAAATCTCTTGTCTTTAGGAAAGATCACCGATACTGCCTCCTCCTCCTCATCTTCCAGATCAACCAGTCCTCTGCTTCTGAGCCCTAAAGACCCAAACACAGTATACACCACTGCCTGCATTACCTCCCCACCTCCACAAGTCTGCACGTGAGAACCAGATAACTGTAGATCTAATTCAGATTTTATCTTGTGCTTTTATGCGATCCTTTTGTATATACTTCAAATAATTCTACTACCAAAACAAATGACAGAACCTAGCAGCTTTCTCACACTGTTGCTGCTAATAGTTTCCTGATTGAAGAGTCTGAGCCTGAAAACATCTGACCTAGCCCAAGTAAAAGAGAAATCCCTGTTTCTGCTGTTGATCCAAGCCCTTATGTTTACCTCTCTTTCTGCAGAGACTGTATGATTCAGTTGATTTGTGTTGCCAAAGGGACTGGATTAGGCTTGGTCATCAGGGGTGGAGCTAACCATGCAGAGGGGCCAATGGTGTACGTTCAGGAAATAATACAAGGAGGTGATTGCCAAAAGGTATTTTTTATTATCTAATTTTGTAAAATTGTAAAATGGAATTTAGAATCATGTTTCTGAGTTTAGAAAGAAAAACTGGTTATTGACAAAAACATTTTTTTATTATTTGTACATACACAGTTTTTTTTGTGTTGATTCTTCGTTAGTGAAACCCTAGTAGTTTGTGAATTAAGTTAGTGAGTCAAAGTGAAGTAGATTATGTTGAGGTGAAGTGAGTTAAATAATGTGAAGTTAAGTGAGGTGAAGTACAGTAAATTACACTACCGTTTAAAAGTTTGAGGTCAGTAAGATTTATTTATTTTTAATTTTTTGAAAGAAATTAACACTTTTATTCAGCAAGGATGCATTAACTTGATCAAAAGTGACAGTAAAGACATTGGTGATATTACAAAAGTTTCTGTTTTAAATAAATGCTGTTCTTTTGAACTTTTTGAAAAATTCATGGTTTCTATAAAATATTAAGCAGCTCAACTGTTTTCAACACTGATAATAATAATAAGTGTTTCTTGACTATCATATCAGCGTATTAGAATGATTTTTGATGTTACGCCGAGAGCTGGAGTAATGGCTACTGAAAATGTATATTTGCCATCATAGCAATAAATTACATTTTAAATATATTAAAATGGGAAATAGTTATTTTAAATTGTAAAATTATTTCACAATATTACTGTTTTTACTGTATTTTTAAACAAATTTTGGTGAAGTAAGTTAAAGTGAAATTAAGTGAAGTGAAATGTTTTTCTTTTGACTCTAGGATGGGAGACTAAAGGCTGGGGACCAGCTCATATCCATCAATAAGGAGTCCCTCATTGGAGTAACACATGAAGAAGCCAAAACCATACTCACTCGAACAAAACTCAGGTTAATGTTTTTCTGTCAATATGGGGTGCTGTGTGTACATTAATGAGGAAAAAAAATTAACTTAAATTATTTTAGCAAATGGCTGCAATATAACAAAGAGTGAAAAATTTAAGGGGGTCTGAATACTTTCCGTACCCACTGTATATGTCTATATGAACAAACGGTCAAGACAACCTTTCCAGAATGATAACATAATGTAAATATGCTTAGTATCTTATGAGACTTTGCTTCCATCCAAGACAAATGCAGATGGATGGGGAGGTTAAAATCAAATATTTACTATTTTGCCCTACAGACCAGACCCTACAGTAGAAATAGCATTTATCAGACGAAGGTCTTCGTCAGGCTCCAGCAGTGGACCCCACAGCCCCATCTCCGTTCAGCCTCCCTGCAGTACAGCCCCCCAACTTAGGCCCGCTGGACTGGGGGGAGCAACTCTGCCTGGAGGTCTCGTTCCTAAAATAGCCAACACCCCCAACTCTGGAAGTGAGACATTGCCTTCTGTAGAAGTTACTAAGGTGAAATTTAAGACTGTGGCCAGAGACGCATTCATGCAGTAACTGTTCTCACTTTAAAGAGTGTGTCTTAAGTTTTCTTAAAGGCTTCAATTTTTGTCTTTCCTACAGGTACGACCAGCAACAGCAAAGCCTAATCTCACCCCCGTGTCCTCACCTGAGAGTGCCTGCACCACAGTGGCCAACTCTGGTACTGCAAGACTGTTTTCCCTTTATAGGAATCCCATAGGAGTTCCATACAAGTTCATGTTGATTAGCACAGAAAATTATCCAAAGGAACAAAAATAATTGTTACAGTAAAGGTTTTGAAATACATGAGGGAAAAGAAAAACATTAAAATACATTGGTTTTGAAAAAAGGTATGCATTTATTTCATATTATAGCTATATACACATCTCATTGCTTGCATAAATTGGCTTTGGTGAGAAGGCTTCATTTGTTGCATTCAATACATGTGCAGCTGTTTTATATGCGTTACAGTTGGACTCACAAATACAAGTATATTATACAAGTACAAGTTGTATAAATGAAAATACTACAATGATGTTTAAATACTTCACACTTGAAATACTTATATTTTTCATATTCCAATAACATTAGTCATAACAATACAAAAAGTCACCATGCAAAAATCTTAATGGTCTTAAAAATGGGCTAAAAATAATTTTTTTTAAGCAAAATATAAATTATTTCTTTTTGATTTTGTGGTCAACTAATCATATTCTTTGTGAGAATTACCTGTTAAATTGTCGTAGTGGGAACAAAAGATTCAAAAAGCGATGTGAACAACACCATTTTTAATATTTATCCAACTATCAAAACGAAAGTTCTATTACTGTAACTTTTACATAATGCATGCAATAGAACTTTTTACTAGTTCTGCTTAGAACTGTAATCCCAACATTAAAATGACAATAAAGAAAACATTATACCTCAAATGTTTTTAAAAACTATTTTTGGGAATAATTTAAGGACTTTACCACAAATATAAGATGGCTTGTCCCTGTTCATCCATTGTAAGTGCTTTACTGTAACTGATTTTTACATCTAAAAAGTCCAAATGAATTTCACATTTTCAAAATGATACAAACGTTTTTTTAATCTTCATTTATATTGAACCCAGAACATTCCTTTAAACCAACCATATACTGTACATGCTCCTATTTTTATTCACAGATTAAATAGCACGGTCTGTGCAGCCTTTAACATTCTAATGCACTGTGCATGGCATTTTGCCTTTGAACAATCTGAAACTCATAGATAAGGAGCATTTTGGCATAACCTGGATTAAGCTACCTGTTCGGCAGACGTGTGCTGATGATGAGATGCTGTGTTTGTAACTCAAGATAATCCAGCTGGCATGGTTTTGAAAATGGATATTACCATCAACATGACACATAACTCCAGGTGAAATCGAGGATACTGAACTTTCATTTCATTGACGAGCACCTTTAATAAAGCTCTTCTGAGCTGCGATTTACAACATATTTAAACACCTGAACGAGAACATGAAATATGAAATGAAGAAAAATAAATTATTACTTAAGTGTAATTTCTGGGGCCACTTTGCATTAACAATTTAAACTTTGATTCAAATATTGCACCATTATATTTGATCTCTTATAATGGCTTGGGTAAATGCTTTGTGTAAAAGCAAGAATTAATATTGTTTGCACAGGCTGTTTTATTTTTTCTATAAACCCCACCCAGACCAGATCTGCTTTGTTTAAAATAGTGCCAACTCTGTATACAATACTGTATTGGGAATACCCTATGAGGGAACCACTTTTAAGAACAGCATGTACATTTTCACCGGAGCCCATGAAAATGAATAATTTCATATTGCATAAAAGCCCTCATTGAGACCACTGTAATGCCCTGTTACATTCCCACTTACTCTAAAATGGCTTTGAATTTCCAATAAATTACTGTCGGGAAATAAATCCCCGCAAAAAAAGATAAACAAATATGCAGATAACGAATGAATGAACAATAAATGATGAGATAGTGAGCTCATGATCAGAGCACATACCTGTAAGCTCAGTTACACGCACAGTTATTCATCGTATAAGAGGATTTGTCAGGGTTGGCACTATTTTGAGCAAAGCATTGTGCATTCTCTCCAGTTCACAGATCTGGTCGGGTGGGGTTTATAGAGAAAAAAAACAGCCTATGCAAACAATATTAATTCCTGCTTGTACACAAAGCATTTATCCAAGCCATCATGAGGGATAAAAAATAATGGTGTAATATTTGAATGAGAGTTTAAATTGTTGGCCTGAAGTGGCCCCAAAATTATTCGGACCTTTTTGGACACTTAATAACACTTACGCTATCAAAGTTGGTAAGATTTAATATTTTTGAAAGAAGTATCTAATGCTCACCAAGGCTACATTTATTTGATACAATAAAATTGTGAAATATTATTACGATTTAAAATATATTTGTTTTCTATTTTAATATATTTTAAAATTTAAATTTATTCCCATGATGGTAAAGCTGAATATTCAGCAGCCATTACTCTAGTCTTCAGTGTCACATGATCCTTCAAATATCATTTTAATATGGTTGTTTGCTGCTGAAGAAACATTTCAAATTATTAGGAATGTTGAAAACAATTGTGCTGCTTAATATTTTGGGGGGAAACTGAAATACTTGTCTTTCAAAGTTCAAAGAAAAATCATTTATTTGAAATAGAAATTGTTTAAAACATTGAATGACATGAATGTCATTTTGATCAATTTAATGCATACTTGCTGAAAAAAATATTTCTTTTACTTTTCCAAAACTTTTGAACAGAGTATATAATTGTTTTTGCATTAGATACAAAATATGAAAGCAAGTGTCATCTGCCAAACAATTGTTTAATTATGAACATGTTACATTAATGTCTGACAACCTGAAAATGTGAAACATTTTGCTTGAAAAGCGTGTCCTATATTTCTGTGAAATAAATGCTACTTCGTTCGATATCTTGTTATATAATGCAGAGACACTCTAGAATTTTTAAGTGTGGCTTAAATGCTCAAATACTTCTTTGAACCACTACTGTGAGGCATCTACTTAAATAAATTATACTCTCATAGAGTTATGTAAGAGGCTTACAAAAAATGTGATGTGCTCTACCAAAATCACAAACAGCTGTTTTGCAAAAGAGATTTTTTTTTTTTTCATTTGGATTCTCTCTCTCTCTTTGCCCAGATGCAACCGCTGCCTGTAATCCCAGCAATACCTGCAGACCCTCGAAACCTCTATCCTCGACTCCCATCTTCGAACTCAAGCCCGAGAAAATAGAGCAGGTCTCCATAATCATATCCTTTCAATTAGAGATTGAAACTATCACTATACAGAATTACAGAAACATCTCATGTTTACAGCAAGGTCAAACACTGGGCGTCCCCCCCAGCGGGCTTTAGTGATTAGTTACCCATCAGTCTCAGTACTGTATTGATCTTTTACGGTTTTACTATCATGTGTGGAGGGAGTTAATCCCGCTGTTGAACAATGTGTGCAGTTAGCGTGCTATCCCGTATCCACACCTCCTGTGGTATTATGGGAAAATCAATAGAGACTGTGCCACAGCTTCATTGTGTTAAATCACACTGGACTACAGCACAGTCTGTAGATCTGTTGTTATGGAAAAGAGTGTAGACGATGAACCATTTTTAGAAAGATTTTAACTCCAGTAGCTCATTTTACAGTAGTATGTATTTATATGAAATATTTATATAAT
The DNA here is from genome assembly GCF_001515625.1 of Sinocyclocheilus rhinocerous. Taxonomy (NCBI): domain Eukaryota; kingdom Metazoa; phylum Chordata; class Actinopteri; order Cypriniformes; family Cyprinidae; genus Sinocyclocheilus; species Sinocyclocheilus rhinocerous. The sequence goes on along the minus strand of NW_015642053.1, from coordinate 2,902,259 downwards.
TTTGTGAAAATACATATTTATGGTTTTATTTGTAATGTTTATTTAGTGGATACATTTATTTAAATTAAATTTAAAATACTTTTAAATGACACTAAATGCATTAAATATATTATTATTAATTGTATTATATTTTATACATAGACATTCAATCGAGTGTGTGTCTGTGTGTGTGTGAGAGAGAGACAGCAAAGCAGTGGCCACGTTATATCTGGTGTAACGTAATGTTCTAAAAGGAACATTATTTTGTCCACAGGCACTGGAGGTGCTGGGATTGAAACCTACTGAGTCTCAGGTCCTGACTCTGAGAGAAAGGCTGCGTTTGAACCCAGGAGGGACAGTGGCTTATGGAGGTGAGAAAAAATTCTCTCAGTCTTCATTATGTCATAGTTGTTTATGTACTAATGGATTTTTACCTCTCCTAACTTATGCAGTACACTATTCTTGGTGTATACCTTAAAAAATAAACTCCTAAAAAGGCATTGTTATACATTTTATATGACTGAACATATTTTAATAAGAATTTATTTTCTGTAAGATTTTGAGAGAGTGACAAAGGAACTCTTCAAACTACCAGCCAAATCTGACTCAGAACAGGAAGTAGCAAGACTGACATCAGATGATCTCATTGAGTCTCCATCAAACCCTACGGTAAGTGCAAATTATTTTTAGTTAACTTATGCAGTACACTATTCTTGGTGTATACCTTAAAAAATAAACTCCTAAAAAGGCATTGTTATACATTTTATATGACTGAACATATTTTAATAAGAATTTATTTTCTGTAAGATTTTGAGAGAGTGACAAAGGAACTCTTCAAACTACCAGCCAAATCTGACTCAGAACAGGAAGTAGCAAGATTGACATCAGATGATCTCATTGAGTCTCCATCAAACCCTACGGTAAGTGCAAATTATTTTTAGTTTTTTTTTTCAGCAGAAACATACATAATGTGCATATATATATATACACACAAAACATATAAAATGAAAAAATATATATATATTTTCAGTGTTTTTAATATAATATTTATATATTTACTATTATTTTCTAAGCCATCATTATCAGACTCTGATGATCTGGATGAGATGGAGCGTCTAAGAAAAGACCACATTGAGGCCTTGAGAGAGCTCAAGAGAATGCAGGTACCACCATGACAACGATTTTAAACATTTTCACAAGCTAGAGTGTGTGACATTCATTCATGTGTTATTGAGCAAGGCTCTTATTAATCCTATTTGTCAAAATGAGTGCGCTAACTCTGATGCTCACTCATATGAAGATCTCTCTTCTAAAAGGATAAGCTGGCAGAATCCGAGAGCCTTAATCATAAGATGCTGCAGGAACTGACAAAAGTTAAACAGGTACGCAACTCATTCCAACACCTGTTTCACACAGTAAGCAGAACACGTTCATTTTGGTGCCCATTTTAGCAGGTTACAGCATTCAAACTGCACATGTGCAAAGCTTACTGCAACCTATTTATCAACACAATCATTTTGCATTTTAGAATCAACATAAAATAATTGAAACTACTCACATTTTCACTTCTTCGCCTTTTTTTATTTCTATATGAAGCTTTAATCAGTTTCTACATGCAGTGAATTTTTTAATTAATTACTAGATTTCACCTTTTGGTTCTTGAAGTTTTTCAGAATTAGGTGATCTAACATATGATATGAATATATTGACTATCTGGCTAAATCCAGACAATTGCTACAATTTAGTGTTTGACTTCCACAGTGTAAGCTCAGATTTAGCCTGCTGTTGCATTTAAACTGCTAAAAGTGGTGTAAAACAGGCCTTTAACTTTAAGACATTCATCTTTTGTTTTATTTATTTCTTTATTTTTACATTGTTCTATTCCATTGTCACTGTACCATGTTAGATATGCCACAGGGGGGAGCTGTGGGCACATGTGCCATTAGACTCTTAAAGGTGAGATGCAGGTGCTCTGTAGAGTTAAATGCTGAAACTGCATTATTTTCTCAGCAACACTATACAGAACTCAAATTAGAAAAAAATGAAAAATGCTATGAGCAATATCCAAAAAATCTATTTTCAGCGTGTTGCGCTCACTACAGGAAGCTTGAAATACCCACATTAAGAACATCGTGTGGGAGATGAAGTATGTAGGACATTGAGGGATGGCGGTCGGTGTTTGGAAATAGTTCTTTTCGATGAGTTATAAAGAAATGGGCACCCACAAGCCCTTTGGGTTCTATCTCAGAGCCTCAGAAGTGCTTGTTACGTAAACCCAAATCCAAAGAGCCTCAGCATTCTATGCGAGATGAATTGGACTTTAATGGTTTTATTAGACTGTTACTAAGGCAGCAGAGCAGAACATTCTAATCATCCTGCTGCATATCAATTAAACTAAATTGGCAGTACAGTCTATGCTAATGACATCTTCAAGATTGCTTTTGCTCATGCTTATGGTTGATAATTTGAACAAACCACCAACATTAGGTATTACTTGTGTGTGTTACGGACATGAATGATACCTCAAATTGTGCAGCATGTTGAGAAGAGGTGTGTTATTACCTTTCAAAGAAATCAGAATTGATTTGAATTTGATCAAAAGTGACATTAAGAACATTTATGTTACAAAAGATTTCAATTTCAAATAAATTCTGTTCTTTTGAACTTTATAGTCATCAAATAATCCTGGAAAAAAAATATAATGGTTTCCACAAGAATATTAAGCAGCACAAATGTTTTCAACATTGATATTAATAATAAAAAAACATGTTTCTTGAGCACCAAATTAGCATATTAGAATGATTTCTGAAGGATTGTGTGGCACTAAAGACTGGAGCATTGTTGCTAAAATTTGATTTTGCCATCACAGGAATATATTACATTTTAAAATGTATTAAAATAGAAAACAGTTATTTTAAATGGTCATGATATTTCAAAATATTACAGTTTTTACTGTATTTTTATCAAATAAATGCAGCCTTGGTGAGCATAAGAGATTTGTTTCAAAAATATTAAAAGAATCTTTTTGACCCCAAACTTTGTACAACAACATGGGCACAGAATATCATAGAGACTTGTTGGTGGGCTCGTTTTGATTTTTTTTTTTGTCCACATATCAACATGCTAAAAGAACACCTTAGCAATCAGTTAGTGACACCTTCACATCATGGCAATAAAGTTTTGGCCAGAAAAAGCACCGCTCACATTTTCTTAGAAACTAATTTATGTGTGGTATATTGGTGTGTGGTGAACTATTAGTGCCCTCGTATCGACCCGGCTGCTGGTGATATCATTGCAGCAATGAATTGAAGCAACAGCAATTTCACTTGCGGTTGACCTTAAGAGATGATCTAAATAAGAAGGAAATGCAGTTATACTCTTTATCAAAGCATCACATTGAATGATTGGTCAGCTGTATTTCGTTTCGATTGGCGTCAGGGTCAATGCAACTTCTGTCTCCCCTTCCCAGAGCGCTTTGCTCGAGTCTGTGGAGTCGCAGCTGCTCCCTCCTGGAGCACTTCAGTGGGCTCAGTTCGTATCCAGTTCATCAGACTGAAGCGCTAATAGATGTACTACACTCCCTCTGGTGTGAAACCAAGGCTTTTTAAAGCCATGTATGTTTCTTTAAAGCTTCGTTCTGTATTGCTGAATCCTTTCTGCTCTCTTCACCCCCACCCACACTTTACCTTCTATATCTGCCATTAGAACAACAGGTAGGCTGATGGGCTTTTCAGCATCGAAGCAGTGGGCTTTTAAGCCTCCTCTCTTGTGAGAAATGTGCATGCTACATCACCATCCACGCAGTGTTCACCCGGCTACATTACAGCAAAACGTGTATAGGGGCAGCTGTGACTGGTGTGAGGTGTGACTTGTCCATGTGGCTCCAGGGATAAGATCTCTCCATTTAAATTGTATCTGTGCATTGTGATCTGGGGTTATGGATACGATAGAGAGCTTGTTTTGAGCTTACACCAGTAAATAATAAAATAAAATTAAATAAAATTAAATTAAATAAAATTATCTATATTTTGTGTTTTTTTCCCAATAAGAATATCTAGACATTCTTAAAACAACACAAATTTACTTTCAAGTCAAAATTTATTTCAATATTAACAATTTTGTTTGGAGAATATATCTTAAATATATCTGTCTTTTTTATTTTAAGCAAAAATGGAATAAAATTTAATGATATTTATGGTTAAAACACGAAAAAATAAACAAAGAAATACTGTATGCAGTATTATATGTATACAGTATATATTACTGTGTAACTATTTATAAAATAAGTGCTGTTGTTTTAAATTTTTTGTTAATCAAATTAATCATGAAAAAAGTATGACCATTTAAAAATGTTTTCTGAGCACCAAATCACCATATTAGAATGATTTCTGATGGATCATGTGACACTGAAAGAATATCTAGACATTCTTAAAACAACACAAATTTACTTTCAAGTCAAAATTTATTTCAATATTAACAATTTTGTTTGGAGAATATATCTTAAATATATCTGTCTTTTTTATTTTAAGCAAAAATGGAATAAAATTTAATGATATTTATGGTTAAAACACGAAAAAATAAACAAAGAAATACTGTATGCAGTATTATATGTATACAGTATATATTACTGTGTAACTATTTATAAAATAAGTGCTGTTGTTTTAAATTTTTTGTTAATCAAATTAATCATGAAAAAAGTATGACCATTTAAAAATGTTTTCTGAGCACCAAATCACCATATTAGAATGATTTCTGATGGATCATGTGACACTGAAGACTGGGAGTAATGGCTAATTTTACAAGTATTAATACAAGTAATTTTTAATTGTATTAATATTTCACAATATTACTCAACGGTAGTGTATATATAAGCTACTATATGTACTGTATATGAATAGAATTATTCTGCACTAATGCTTCCAGTATCTCTTTAGACTGCAAGGCTTAATACTAGCTTCCGTAGTTCATTAAATTCTTGTTATTTTTCCCAGCCACCCCCTCTGTTTCTCAGGATTTCTGGGACAGAGTTATACAGTATGAGCTTTTGAATTCCACATTCTTTGAAAATGACATTAATCGTAAACCAATGCACGATCCTTATAATACACTTCACATATTCTCCATTATACATGGACATTAAATGGACATAAGTGCCAATTTATATGCCTCTCTGATAAAAAAGGATGTAAGATCCATCATGTCTATTTAATAAGTAAAGTTCTTCATTCAGTGGGCAATTATCTGTACCCTTTTCATAAGTTAATTATTCCTGGTACTCTGAAATATGTGACAGTTAATAGTACTCATGATGAGTAAAATGTGTTTTCGAATCTTACTCTAATAGGTCCGCAGTAAGAAAGTCACAGTCACTTTAATCTCAAATTTTTAATTGTAAACTGCCACACGTTGCGCATTCATTTATAAATCCTCACAGTGTGGTTTTCACACATTTCGTGTCACCTGTCCATTAAGAGTGCTATTATACCCCACAGCTTCATAATTACAATGGCCTGGTTACCTTTCCTTTGTCTGACAGCTATTGAGCGATGCCGTGCTGACAAGTATCCGATGCTGTTGTGGTTTTCGTCAATGCCAAAACATCTTTCGATACCTGTATTATGTAACAGCTTGTTTTACTGGTTCTTGTCTGCCAAAACCTGCCCTGTCTATTCTCTGTAAAGCAGAAATGGACATAAAGAAACTTGTTTGCACATGACTTGTTCTTTCAGCCTCTTTAAACTTCTAGGTTAAAAGAAGCAGAGCTGTGCTTTGTCATGCTGCGAGTCTGGAGGGAAGTGATGGAGGGAGGGATGAGACTGTGCAGGCATTTCTTTCCAAGTTCACTGAGTTTGCAATGTTAGGGGGGGAGAGCCCCTGAGCATTGTAATGTCCTACTGTACATGCACTCTCAGCACTGTTGCTCTAAGTGGAACTCCGCTGTTGCAGGAATCAAAATCTGCAATGGAGGAGAGTCGATCCCTACGGACCCGGATCCATCTGGCAGAGGCAGCTCAGAAACAGGCCCGGGGAATGGAGATGGACTACGAGGAGGTTATCCATCTCCTGGAGGCTGAGATAGCTGAAATGAAGTCTCAGAAAACTGAGCAACCTGGCCGTGGAAAGGTATTCCACTTTGAGAGTTTTACACTAGCCATTCCCAATCCACATCCCCATGCACGACCCCACTCCGGATTTTACCTCTCTCGTGTACTATAGAAAGTAGGTCACTGTTTGCTTTGTATTATTCAGTAACTGGGCTGATGTGCTGCGAAGGCTTTAACATGATCTTGCAGGGTGACGTGGGCTGACGAGGTTATTTTTGAAAACTCTGGCTAGCAACCTCGCGTGTCTCCAGGATAAACTTTTATTTTCACAGCAATTTATGATTACGTAGGATAACATTATTGTTACGATTGCTTGTGGAAAAATGATCACACACTATGTATTAATTGCATTTTAGCACAATCACCTTCAAAATTATTCTAAAATATATGTATAAAAAAGCCAAGTTTACTATTTCCAATGTTTAATTTTCTGACAGCACTTTTAATTGCAAATCCATATTAGACACGTTTTGAATCAGTACCATTTTAATGCATTAAAAAAGTACATTTTACTATACTAAAACTGTAATCTGTACTACTTTACTAATATTCATTCAGGATGATCTGCAAGATCTGAAAAAAAGGATTTCTGTACTCGAATGCCAGCTACGGAAGAGTGAAACTGCAAAGAAGGGTTTTGAAGTCTCCACGGGTAAACTTCTACAGTTTGTGGAGGTGATGTATCTTTATTTTCAATTAAGTTTAACCAACTGCACATTAAATCATCACATCCTCATATCTTAAAATCAGGTTCCACCATGAATATTGCTCATGCAGAGTGACTTAGGATATTAAATTGTACTGTATAAGTATTTGCACTTCATATGTTGATTTGACAAAGACCATTCTTACTTTTTCCCTGAATTTAGTTTTCTCACTAAACCAGAAAAACTGAGCCAAAAAAGTGTGTGTGGAATGTCCTTCTGATGGCATCCATCAACTTATATGAAGTGGGCAAAGGTAGTCACACAAGCATAGCGTATTTACGTCATCATTCCAAGAGTTCTTAACGGACATTTTTGAACTGACATTCACATGATTGACTTAGAATGTGTAGTAACCCTTTCTTTAGGCAGCTATTTAAAAACAACAACAACAACAACATGACATCAATGTGCAACTGTTTTTCCACTTATACCAGATGCAACAAATCAATTAGCACTCCATTGGACTGCATAAATCATACATTTATTACAGAACACAGAGAAAAAAAAACGTTTTTCCCAAATAAACCTGTGCTTTACTTCTGTCTGTTGCATAAGAATATAATATATATACAGTGGGTACGGAAAGTATTCAGACCCCCTTAAATTTTTCACTCTTTGTTATATTGCAGCCATTTGCTAAAATCATTTAAGTTAATTTTTTTTCCTCATTAATGTACACACAGCACCCCATATTGACAGAAAAACACAGAATTGTTGACATCTTTGCAGATTTATTAAAAAAGAAAAACTGAAATAATCACATGGTCCTAAGTATTCAGACCCCTTGCTCAGTATTTAGTAGAAGCACCCTTCTGATCTAATACAGCCATGAGTCTTTGGGAAAGATGCAACAAGTTTTTCACAACTGGATTTGGAAAAATTAACTTAAATGATTTTAGCAAATGGCTGCAATATAACAAAGAGTGAAAAATGTAAGGGGGTCTGAATACTTTCCGTACCCACTGTATATATTCCAGAAGTACATGATGCATAGCCACTTCAGTTCTTGCTGAATATGGTTTGTATATAGCATTGCATCCTGAATGGTTAATTTCGTGGACACCATGCATCAGATACTTGATTTTAATTGCAATTTTACTCTTATGTGAATATGCTTATGTACCTATATACTGTATGTAACCTGTAAAGAAATGGTGTTAATAATAATAATAATTATTATTATTATAGATTTAAAATATTTAACTGTACAAGCAGTAGTAGTAGTAGCAGCAACAGCAGCAGCGGTATTAATAATAATAATAATAATCATCATTTTTATTATAATAATATTTTTATTATAATCTTCATCATTTATTATTATTATTATTATGGATTTAAAATATTTAACTGTACAACAGTAGTAGTAGCAGTGGTATTAATAATAATAATAATAAATGTAAAAAATGATGATGATGATGATTGCAAGTAGTAGTAATGATAGTAATATTAATCATATAAAATCAATTGTGTTATTGTTATTACAAATAAAATAGCAGAATGTTGATCTTTATGCAGCATTAAATCTTGCAACTATGGACTAATCTGATCACCTGCATTTTAAAACCCCCACAGGCTGTCCAAGGCTTTTTGTCTGAAAACCAAAGCGGTTCAAGAGGCTATAGGTAAGATAATTATTCTCGTACCCCCGTCAGTCTTTTGTTAAGGCAGATCTAATTATTTGACCGAATTCTAATCTAATTTGAAGTATGCCAGACAGTAATACCACACTTCGCTAGCAACAGGTGTGTGGAAAAGAATGATGTAATAACAAAGTCTCTTTTCCTTTAGGGACCTTTACACAGTCATTAAAGTTCGCCTTTGATATTCTAGGAGGCTGTGTATTCAGGGTGTGTAAATGGTAACTTTTTTCCAGAGTGAGTCTTCTGCCTTTATTTCTATTATAAGAGAGACTTTGTGGGCAAAAGACAGGGATAGTTAATGACTAGAGGCCAGTACAACACCTTCCTGTGGCAGTGATGTTGATTAGGCCCAATCAACATGGCCTCCTGCAGCCTGTCGCCCCTTGCCCAGCTAGCAGAGCACGTCTGGAGAGCCCTTTTTCCCCTAATGATCACCCCCACTGACTGAAGAGGCCACTGTGTCTTTGTGTATTAGGGCTAAAAAATATTACACATGTCCGCATCAATCAAAATGAAGGCTGTCAGCAATTTGCAGCAAAATACAATTTTTCTTTTTGAGAGAGGTTGCATGAGAACTTGTAAGTCACTCTTCTTTGAATGCATCCAACGAATGAAAGAGTTATTTACATGCTAAATATGAGTTCATTTCTTATCAGTTTTCTCAAACCTTTTTTTTTATTTTTTATTTTTTTTACTTTAGACTATCATTGTTATCTAGCCCTAAAAATACCATAGAAATTAATGCTTTTATTCAACAAGGATATTTAAAGTGACAGTAAAGACATTTATATTATTATTAATGCTGTTTTTTTTAAACATTCTATTTATCAATGAAAAAAATCACGGTTCCTACAAAAGCCCTATATTAAACATTATTACTGACAATATGAAATGTTTATTAAGCAGCAAATCAGAGAATGTTGAGGAATCAAGCAACTGGAGTAACAAGACTGGAGTAATGGCTGATGAAAATTCAGCTTTGCATCATAGGAATAAATTATATTTTAATTATATTAAACTAGAAAATATTTCACAATGTTACTGCTTTTAATTTGTTTTTGATCAAATAAATGCATCCTTGCTGAGCATAAGAGACTTCTTTCAAAAGCATTTTAAAAAATCTCTTTACGACCCCAAACTTTTTAGTGGAGGTGTAAAAAAATAATAAAATTATTGTGTCATTTAAGATCAGGATTACTGAGATACAGTAATAAACTGCTGATACATTAGAATATTTCAAACAAAATAAACCATATCATTCTATAACGGCATATATATATATTTTTTTTTTATTTTTTATTTATTTATTTTTTTTATCAGACTGTAGTAGGGGTGTAACAGTACATGTATTCGTACCGAACCGTTTCGGTACGGGTCTTTCGGTTCGGTACGCATGTGTACCGAACTAATACAGTTTTTTTTTTTAGTTTTTTTTTCCTAAGCATAAGCTGAGGTAGATTTTTATCACTAAGAAAATGTCAAATATAACTGAATGTATTTAAAGAAAAAGCAACTTGTTCAGTAAACCATTTAAAAAAAAAAAAGTTAAATTTTTCCCCCTGCTGTACCGAAATGATACCGAACCGTGACGTTAAAACCGAGGTACGTACCGAACTGTCATATTTGTGTACCGTTACACCCCTAGACTGTAGCAAAATATGTTTCAAACGCATGCAATGATTCAATCAGTCTGGACCAATTCATTTCGGTTTTCTGTTAATGACCCGAAAGTGTGGTAGTTTCATAATATGTTTTCATAACACTGGTCCATCCATGTCAGTGGGTCTGAATCCCCTTCCCCAAAAACCCTTTATTACGAGTCATGCTGGGCTCTTCTTTTACGCCAATCTGCCCAGCATGCTTTGTTCATTTCAGGTCGAAGGGAGTGCACTTTTGTAGAGCTTTTATAACAAGTCTTTTGAAAATAATACAAGACTGACACAGTTTTCCATTTTTAGAGGATTAAGAAAACAATTCAAAATAAAAAAAAAATAAAAAATGTCTTTATTAAATAAAAAGTTTAGCCACAGTTAGGTTAAGGTTAGGTTATTACTGAAACCGCTTACAGTGGTTTAAATAAAGGATTGTGTGTTTTGTTTTTCAGTTCTCCCAGCGATCCAAAGTTGGCCAATCTGTCTCAGACCTTGCCATCTCGAGGTGGGAAGAAACCACCCTGGACAGCATCTGGTCTTGCTGTGGAAGCTAAAGAACTAACTAATACTGTCAGAGGCATTCTAGAGCTGGACTGTAAGTATACAGGCATGTTTTCTGCTTTGCCATGAAAAAACAAACATCACAAAATCTACCTAATTGCAACTGTATCTCATGTCAGTTTGTCTGACCCTCATGTTGTTGTCTTGACACTGTTTGTGTCATACAAAAATGTAGCTTATGGCACCAGCAATTTTAGCTGAACTGGATGAGATGTTATGGTTCAAGGGGGATGCATATTATAATATGTGTAATATTTTGTATATATCTATAAAATATTACTTACACATGCACACACGTCACACACTCTAACAAACACATTCTGTCTGCTCATTTAGCCATTGCTTTAACTCCTGACCCCATTCAGCTTTGTAATTCTCAGGAAAATATGTAGCTTACCTTCCAGCAACGTTTGACCTTACATAAATGCATCTAATGACCTGTAGAGGTCAAAACATTGGCAGTCTTTCCGTGATCCCATCTCATTACAAGCCTCTTAAACTAGACACATTTAAACATTATAGTATCATTACGACCAAGATTCTGCGTATTGTTCAAATTTATAGAACCTATTCAGATGCAATGGAATATCTTTTGCTTTTTCAGCAGACAGCCTAGTGATCTACATTTAAGTTAATTGAATAATGTGCTTGCTTGTTGAATTTTTCATATCCTGTCTGTTCAGTTACTTATGATGTAAGCGTTTTACATCTTATATATCGTAGAAAACGAGGCAAACCACCTTAATCGTGAAATCTAATCTATTTAGTGGTGTATAGTGAATAAAATTAGGCCAATCTCGTAAGGAAACACAATACAAGGTGCATTTGCTGTTAATACAAGCCTTTTACATCTGATTCACCTCACTGCTGCTATCGTTGCCTGGATACGAAGCTGCTAGAAAGCAATTGGCCACATCTTTGTTGCAACTCTATATCATGTCACAGGCTACACAAAGATATATACCTTTAGAAATGGGTCCTAAATGAGAAAACATGTAAAAGAGCCTTTTTAAATAGTTAAAAACAATGATCGTTGATGACATCTTGTTTTGACTGACACTGTTTGCTAAATGAAAGAATACTATCTTGTTGGCCTAGTTAAATTGATCCACTTTGTCAAAACATTACTGATAGCAGTCCGTCCAAAGCGCAGCTCTGGAAACAAAAAATAACACCAAGAGGCTGCTTTTTCTTTTTCTGTATTTTAACACAGGATGTCCAAAACAACCTCGTAAAACTCAAAATGAGTCATAGAATCAATGTCAAGTATTAAAAAAGACCTGATAGGTAGATTGAATAATAATATAGACGGATAGTAATATTATCTGAAATATCCTGCTCTTTGTATCCCAAGAAAGCAAGTGTGTCGTATTCCTGGTTACAGACCGGCAGGATTTTTTTTGCATGTTAAAGGAAACAGACAGTTCAGGGACACTCTGGAACCCAGACAAAAGAGCATCTCTGGCCTCCTCTTATTCTCTGAATACATGGTCTCAGCATAAACACTGAGGTTAATCAATGATGGACTTGCTTTTCAACCATTTTTTCTTTGTCAAAGCACTTTTGAATGAACATTATGTGCAGTGAATCTGATTAAATGGCATAATATATCAGAGAGTTCCTAAAACTTCAAAGCACATTTTCAGGATTGAGGGCTTTAATGTAATATTTTAACAAAAAACATTGAAAAACCCAAATTGGTCGACCATCAATCTAGTGTAGTTCAGCCAAAAAAATGGAAAGTCTGTCATCATTAACTTACCCTCAGTCTTTTTCTGTGGAACAAAAAAGAAAATATATTGAAGAATTTTTGTCACTGGGGTCCAAAACAACGCTGTGTATTTTAAAATAAAAATATTATTTGCAAATAGTTCAAATTAATCATGGTACCACTTTATATTAAGTGGCCTTAACTACTATGTACTTACATAAAAAAAAACAAGTACAATGTACTTATTTTGTTCATATTGCAAAACACTTTTGCTGCTATTGAGGTGGTATGGGTAGGTTGAAGAGTGGGTTAAGGTGTAAGGGATGGGTCAACAGTGCAATTATAAATGTAATTACAGAAATTAATTACAGATATAATTACATGCAGGTATTTTTAAAATGTAAGTACAATGTACAAACATGTATGTACACAATAAGTGCATTGTACCAAATTATTAATTTAAATGTAAGTACATAGTAGTTAAGGGCACTTAATATAAAGTGGGACCAAATAGGTATATATTAAATTGAATATTTATAATATTTAATTCCTTTAGATAAAAAGACCATTACAATAAATAGGATGATTTAACAACTCTGTGTTTGGTAGCTTAAATTTCTAAGGTACCAAGTGATGCACAAAAATGGGAGAAAGATGGACAGACGGATGGATTAGAGAAAGATAGAAGACTCGGGGTCAAAGAATCAGTGAAGCTGAGGAAGGGAAGAAAGAGCTAAAGTGATTGCTTAGGGAACAGGGAAACATGTCCCACACACCTGGCAGCATGTGACCTCTCAGTGAGTGATGCTCACGTTTTGGCTGAATGCTTCTCTGTGGGGGAGGACGAGGCAGGCTTTGAGTTGCACATGGAGGGCCATCCTCATCACACCGATTGAAACCAGAGAGAGCAACTCCAGCTCAGCTCAGAGACAGGCAGTGCTCTCCACGTGATGGATGTTCTCCCAGCCATGTGACAGGCTGCGTACCACTCATCAGTAAGACAGAGGGGGAGACATGCTTTGGAATAAGCATTTAGGATATAATAATTGGCCTTATTTCATAATTTAAATGAAAATTCTGTCATCATTTACTCAACTTCATGTTGTTCTGTATTACTTTATTTCTTCTGCAGAGGACAAATGAAAGCATTTTGAAGAATGTTATCTTCTTTTGTGTTCTCCAGAAAAAAGAAAGCCATACGGGTTTGGAACAACATGAGGATGATGACAGAATTTTCATACGGTCCCTTTAAGAGAACAGCAAATCAATTTTGGGAGAGTGTCTGCAGCTTATCCCAATTATATCTGATTTGCTTAGGCGTAATTTGAGGCAGCTGAAATTGTCTTTCCAGTATCATAGTGTTGATCTAGTGAAATCATTCGCTCTTGGTTACTAGAGCAAGGCTATTAGAAAAAAATGTGATGAGCTACTTTGAGTGTTACTGTGTCCCAAGGCTTAGGCAGTAACTGTTTGTGTTGACCGTGACAAATGAAAGCATTTTGAAGAATGTTATCTTCTTTTGTGTTCTCCAGAAAAAAGAAAGCCATACGGGTTTGGAACAACATGAGGATGATGACAGAATTTTCATACGGTCCCTTTAAGAGAACAGCAAATCAATTTTGGGAGAGTGTCTGCAGCTTATCCCAATTATATCTGATTTGCTTAGGCGTAATTTGAGGCAGCTGAAATTGTCTTTCCAGTATCATAGTGTTGATCTAGTGAAATCATTCGCTCTTGGTTACTAGAGCAAGGCTATTAGAAAACAAAGAGTTGATTAAATTTAAAGAGGCATGTGATGAGCTACTTTGAGTGTTACTGTGTCCCAAGGCTTAGGCAGTAACGGTTTGTGTTGACCGTGAATGCGTCAGAACACTGAATCCCAAAAAGATCTCTAAGCTGTAGAATTTAAAGACTTGAATTGATGGCCACTAAAAATAGAGATGAATGCAAGAAAACAAAAACATTCTGGTTATATTCTAAGAAACTATTATGAAATGAGCATTGAAATAGTTTTTTCTTCTCATGGATACTTTAAAGGAAACTTAGGTATGAAGACTGAAAAATCCTCCCCAATAATTAAAAAAATGGACAAATCGTCCACCCAGTATTTGATATTTTTATGTTTGGTGTTAGGATGAACTTACTTAACTTACTAAGTACTTGTAAGTACTTAACCTTTTTTTGTCAAATTTTGCCCTTTGAATTCAGAATTTAGGCTGAATCATTTACAGGATATTTAATAATTGAATGGGATGAGACAAAACATTTTACTGTTTTAGTGACATATTAGTTAGGCATAGGAGTAAGAGCAAATGTGTGCATATTTTAAAATAAAAATATTATTTGTATTAGTTCCAATTGATTTATTATTAATTAATTAGTTTATTTATTATTATTATTATTATTATATAATTTTTGTTCTTTTACTGTTCTTCTTTATTTTTCTTTATTTCTAATCTAAATCTATAATAAATATTTAAATATTAAATGTTCAAGATATTGCCAGTGCCAATGATAAATGGTAAAAAACCTTATTTCTTCCATACATTTTCCACTTGTTCAAATGTAGATACAGAAAATTGACTGTGAATTCCCATAGGTACTAAATTATATGTAGCCGGGGACATTTGTTTGTAGAAATCTGAGAGAGCACGAATTATTCTTTGGCCTTTCCTGTCAGAATGTTGATTGTGGGTGAAATCTAGACAGTGGGATACTCTGTGTATTCTTTTTTTATTCTATCACCTTTTTTGAATCAGATCATATTTCTGACGAGAAACCCATTCTAAAGTCATGCCAGGACATTGTGTATGCCAGCAGACTTACTGTCAATTGTACTTCCTGCACGTACAGAGGGAGTGTCAAGATCAAATTCTGTCAGGGATTTGTTACCTAGTATGGTGGCACGTATTAATGAGATTCCAGCCTGTGCCATATAGAGCCTTAGTAGTGTCTACTTGCGTTTTGTTTTTTTATGTGATGAGCTACTTTGAGTGTTACTGTGTCCCAAGGCTTAGGCAGTAACGGTTTGTGTTGACCGTGAATGCGTCAGAACACTGAATCCCAAAAAGATCTCTAAGCTGTAGAATTTAAAGACTTGAATTGATGGCCACTAAAAATAGAGATGAATGCAAGAAAACAAAAACATTCTGGTTATATTCTAAGAAACTATTATGAAATGAGCATTGAAATAGTTTTTTCTTCTCATGGATACTTTAAAGGAAACTTAGGTATGAAGACTGAAAAATCCTCCCCAATAATTAAAAAAATGGACAAATCGTCCACCCAGTATTTGATATTTTTATGTTTGGTGTTAGGATGAACATACTTAACTTACTAAGTACTTGTAAGTACTTAACCTTTTTTTGTCAAATTTTGCCCTTTTGAATTCAGAATTTAGGCTGAATCATTTACATGATATTTAATAATTGAATGGGATGAGACAAAACATTTTACTGTTTTAGTTTTCGACATATTAGGCATAGGAGTAAGAGCAAATGTGTGCATATTTTAAAATAAAAATATTATTTGTATTAGTTCCAATTGATTTATTATTAATTAATTAGTTTATTTATTATTATTATTATTATATAATTTTTGTTCTTTTACTGTTCTTCTTTATTTTTCTTTATTTCTAATCTAAATCTATAATAAATATTTAAATATTAAATGTTCAAGATATTGCCAGTGCCAATGATAAATGGTAAAAAACCTTATTTCTTCCATACATTTTCCACTTGTTCAAATGTAGATACAGAAAATTGACTGTGAATTCCCATAGGTACTAAATTATATGTAGCCGGGGACATTTGTTTGTAGAAATCTGAGCGAGCACGAATTATTCTTTGGCCTTTCCTGTCAGAATGTTGATTGTGTGTGAAATCTAGACAGTGGGATACTCTGTTTATTCTTTTTTTATTCTATCACCTTTTTTGAATCAGATCATATTTCTGACGAGAAACCCATTCTAAAGTCATGCCAGGACATTGTGTATGCCAGCAGACTTACTGTCAATTGTACTTCCTGCACGTACAGAGGGAGTGTCAAGATCAAATTCTGTCAGGGATTTGTTACCTAGTATGGTGGCACGTATTAATGAGATTCCAGCCTGTGCCATATAGAGCCTTAGTAGTGTCTACTTGCGTTTTGTTTTTTTTGGCTGATGTCCATTAATTACAACCTGGCACACATCAGTCCTCAATCCAAAGCTGTGCATCAAAGATAAAAAGTGCATTTGGGGAAATGTGTATGTGTGTCCTTAAACCAAAATCTAAATCCAATGGAAGCAAATCTGATTTGCCCACATTTGATGCTTGTTACACTTTCACTGTACATTCCTTATTTTTTATGAAAATAGCTTTTCAGATTATGCAGATATGCTGGGACACTCAGCATATTCATTTATGGCCCCATTTCATCCAGTTGCCAGGAAATTCTCACGGTCACTGGCCTCTCAGGATCAAGAGGATCAGCGAGAAATGTTGCAATGCTGTTTTTTTATTTTGGCTTCAGACTTCTCCAGTGTCTTGTTTGTTGTCCTCATGTAGAGTAAATTTATCTGATTTCTCTGTCCGTTTTTGTTTTTTCACAGGTTTACCTTTTGGCTGGGATGAGACGTACACTGCAGATGGAGTGAAGTACTATGTAAAGTAAGTTATGAGTCACTTCAAATACATTCGTAAAAACCAGTTCCTTTGTTTCTGGTTTGTTTCACAAAAGTAAATACCAGTTCTCATGTTTTGAAGGGCACTTCATAAGTTGTTTGTGCAGCATGAGATAAATGGTTTTAGCTACAGTAAACATTCTCAATAGATACATTCAAAAAGCTGCACTTCTACAACCAAATATTCTGAACAAAATAGCACAAAACCAGCAGAATCTTCATATTGTTATTGACAAAATTTATGTAACCTCTTGATCTCTAGAGCAGGGATCCTCAAAGCTGGCCCACGAGATCCACTTTCCTGCAGTTTAGCTCTAACCCTAATCAAACACACCTGAGCATACTAATCAGTGTCTTCAGGATCATTAGAGAATCACAGGTAGGTGAGTTTGATCAGGGTTGGAGCTAAACTCTGCAGTGCATTGGACCTCCAGGGCAAGATTTGAGGAACCCTGCTCTAGAGAGAGGAAACCAATCTCCCCTTCCCATGAGCATGTTCTTTTATTTGCATAACTTTCAAAACAACCCAGTTAATATTGCAGACATCCATCACTCTTTTGGCACGCAATGCCACACCCATGAGTTCAGCGTTCTCCATTACACTCACACCAGCACCACAGCATTCACCTGCATGCTTAAAATATCCCATGCACGTTTCAGATGTTTGGGTTCAGTAGCAATTCATACTTTTATTCAGCAAGGTCAAAAGGGACAGTAAAAACTTTTCCATTGTTACAAGAAAAATCTAATTAATGCTGTTTTTGAACTTTCTGTTAATTAAAGAATCCTGAGACAAATGTATCATGGTTTCCATGATAGTATTAAGCAGCACAACAGTTTTCAACATTGAAAAAATTGTTTAAAAAAAGTTTGCAAATCAACATATTTCTGAAGGATCATGTGACACTAAAGACTGAAAATTCAGCTTTGCAATCCCATGAATAAATTACATTTTAATATATATTAAAAAGGAAAACAATTACAATTTAAATTGTAATATTATTTCACAATATTAGTCTTTTCCATGTATTTCTAACAAACAAATGCAGCCTTGGTGAGCATAAGATGCTTTTTTTAAGGTACATTTAAAAAATCTTACAAATCCCAAACTTTAAAATGTTAGTGTACATCTTTTTTTTTATTCAAAATATTTTACATTTGGTGATGTCGTTTATTAATTTAATATTTCTTTTTCCTCTAGTCATGTAACTCAGACAACATCATGGACTCATCCTGTCATGAGATCTTTGGGTCTGTCAGAACCAGAAGCAAGTGACCAAACCCTGAACTCTCCAGAATCCACAGCCTAGACTAATTCCGAAGACTGTGTGCACTCTTCTGCCACTTTCTGCCCAACTGTTCGGTTTAAAAAAATGAAAAGCAACACAGCAGCATATAAACATTAAGTGATATGTGCATTATAAAAAAGACAATCAGAAAAAAAATCTCATTCATTAAATGAAAATCTATACACTCTCAGGAAAAGGTACCAAACTGTCACTGGGCCGGTTACCTTTCAAGAGTACTAATATGTACACTTTATGTACTAATATGTACCTTTATGGTACTAATATGCACTTTAAAAGTACTAATTATGTACCTTTAGGCGTAAATGGAAAAAATAGAAAAATAGAAAAAAATAAATAAGGTAAATAGGGGTAAGTAAGATACAATCATGTACATTTTAGCTTTTGTACAACATTTCAGTGACAACTTTGTACCCTTTATTCTGAGAGTGATATTGAAATATGCAGGACATATATCCCAAATACTCCAGCTCTTTGATGGGTTAAGATCTCACATTTGAGTTTTCCCCATTTGTGTGTCTGTCCACTGTTTTTCTGACATTTTAGCCATTTCCCCTCAGGTTATACACTAATATCTTGTTATTTTGTACCTTGAGAAAAACAATGGACAAGCCCAATCTGTTTTCCGACTTTCAGAATAAGTCAAACATAATTGCACTTGTTTGAAGTCAAAGGACGTGGCCTCTTTGGTGAAGCAGGAACTTTGGAAGAGTAAATCAGGATGCTTCTGTGATGTTCATTCAGTTTGGCTTGTTTTTGCTGCCACTTTGATCCATTTTCTGAAACTTTTGTTCACAGATTTGTTGAAACAGGAATTTGTTTACTTTTTCAAACTTCCTCGAACCAGCTCTACGCTGTCAGAGTGAAACACTTCTTCGGTTTACTATAATGTAATTGTTCTCCATATAAAGACACATTTTTAATTCTGCTGTTATCCTTAGTGGGCGTTCTAGCCATTATGCATAACTGTGAAAGTGTCTTCTTTTGCATGTGCAATTAGTTCTGCACTTCCAGTAGAAATGTGAGTTTAACATACCCTAAGCCTTATGTGTATAATTTCTTGGAAAATGACATAACATGGCACATTTGCTTTGTTGTGAATTCACTCTGCCTAACAGCATAAAGTTAGCCTGAGAGACCTAGATCGTGAAAATATATGTTTTTCCTGTAATGTGTGAATCCTTTTGTGGTTCTGTTAAAGATCAACTAATAAAAATCCATCAACATTTTTGCTTTTTGAAAGAATATTAGCTGGGTCTGTCTATTTGTGCACTTCACACGCACTTCACACCCTAGGCAAGAAGTATTGATTTTTTTTTTCTCCATAGCAGGTACTGTTATATATATACAGTATAGATGAGTCCAAGGAATTTCAAATCACATAAATGTTTATATGCTTGCCAGCCTTGCATCTAATACAAAAATAGTCCCTTCAAGAAAAAAACTTTTTTAATTAACTATTAATTATTAACTATTTCACTAGTCTAAATGCTAAACACTGAACTAATTAATATGCTATTCAGTTGAAATTTATTGAATGAAAACCACAGAGAAAAATGTATTGGGAAAAATTTTAACTTTTAAGGACTTGCTGCAAACGTATTATATAAAATTGCGCCCATATTACATAGAAAAGTAGAATAAACTATAAATAGCCAATACATTGGCTATGGAAGCTTAGTTTTCATCATGGGATAAAAAATGAAAAAGGTAATTGCAACAATTTATATTACAATTTGGACTTGTTTCTTTGCAGTTCTGAGTTTATATCTTACAATTTTTTATATTTTTTTTGGTAGAGAAATTGCAAGATACAAAGTCAAAATTGAGATATAGACTCGTGATTGTGAGAAAAGTCAGAATTGTAAGAGTAAAAGTCACAATTACCTTTTTTATTTTGTATTCTAAGCTGGGGGAAAAACAAAATTGCGATATGTAAACTCAGAATTCTAAGAAAAAAGTCTGATTTTCCTAGAATTGTGAGATGTAAATTCTGAATTTTGAAAAAAATTCAGAATTGCAAAATGTAAATTCAGAATTTTGAAAAAAAGAGTCAGAATTGCAAGATGTAAATTCAGAATTGTGAAAAAAAAAGTTTATATTTCACAATTGCTTTTTTTCCTTAGAATTGCAGATTTGTATCTCACAATTATGAGATAAAAAAGAACGTCTCGGTTACGTATGTAACCCTCGTTCCCTGATGGAGGGAACGGAGCCATTATGTCAATGATGACATTAGGGGATTTACTTGAGAGCCTCAATCATCTCTGACTTTAAGAGAAAATGCCAATGAATTTTGGCTAGTGGATTTTGCATACCTGAGCCACTCCCCATGCATACGGGTATAAATAGGCGACAGGTGCATCCACTCATCAGGTTTTACGCTGAGGAGCCGAGAACATGTCCCTGGCAACCAGCAATGGTTCGAGATTGTGGTATGGGGACATAACGTCTCCGTTCCCTCCATCAGGGAATGAGGGTTACGTATGTAACAGAGATCTGTCGGTCACTTTGAGTTATGCCGATGACGACATTAGGGGTCCATGGAAAGCGCCACAACCTGAACCTCGTCACAACCCTAAGGTGTTGCAAATGTTGACAAGCAGCCACGTGTCAGACAAATGCTACGCAAAGGTCGTAACCTTCACACCGCCCCAGCACGAATTCGCTGACCTTGGTACCCGCAGGGACCTGAGGTGAGTATACCACTGCTGGTGTTAGCCAAGCCGCTGTTCCTTTCACCACAGAAATTTCTTAACAGATGGGATTTCGACCTTCAAAGAAAGTTTACTTCAAGTCTTTCCTATTTGTTGTTACAGCTTGGCAGTAACGACGGGGAAGCGAATCTTCCAGAGAAGGGTGCTACAGAGGCCACATCCTACCCATAGGGAGATATCATGTGGAGACACTGATATGGACTGACCCAGGCCTGGGGCAGTACTACATATGGAATGGGTCTCTGAGGCAGGTCCTACCTGAGAGTAGGGATGGAACGACTGCCAGCAGAGACTGACAGAATGATCTGTCAAGGGAAGACACGGGTTCACCGAGAGGGGAACCTTACTCTGGAAGAATAAACATATGGGATCGCCGAAAGGGAATAAAGCCATATGGACACCTAGCCCAGTACAGGGGCTGACCGGAGACCTGGGCAAGCTAACACCGATACTGGGCCTGGCGTCAGACTGCTCCGCCCAGTCTGACTGCCGGGGGTGCTGGAGGATTCTCAACCAGGGTTAGCCCGTCCGGGGAACTTACTGGAGGAAGAAAAAGGCGCTCGCATCCCCTGGTGAGGGGAAATGGCGCAGCAAGCGTGACACGGCCAGCTCTTCCCGGCAATTACCTGTTACCCAACACACGGGAAGAAACTGGCTCAACGTCGAGAGACAGGCGGAATGGTTTGGAAAAACATGATAGAAATGGAAAAGAGAGGACAGGTAAGGAGAGTGTGTAAAGAGAAGATAAAAAAAGATATACTTAAGTGTGATGGCGAGGTCGTTGCTCGGTAAAGTCGCAGGTCTTTACACTCGTTGGTCTTCACACGAGAAAGTCTGAACGCTTCCGCTGATGCTTCCGTGTCAGCGCACACGCATCAAATAAATACCCAGTAAAGTGAAACAGCTGTGGCCGCCTTCTAATTAGCACAGCCAATAGCCTATAGCAGGGCAAATCGTCCAATCGAAACTACAGTTCGCACTTAAGCACAGGAAGGGAGCAATGCAAATAACAACACAGGCTCCTTCTAAGCCGGGGGCAATTATTAGAATTACCAGTAAGTGCAATCAAAAATATAAACTCCAACGAAAATACAAAGTATAAATAGGTAGAAAACTAAATGTTCCTTCCTAGCAGCAAGTAATAATTTAAACAACAGATCTATAACAAGTATTATGCAAAACACTCACGCGTTGCTGTCCTTCTCTTCTGTTGACTAATCGCTTGCCCTCTACAGATGTCTGCCAGAGAGGCCTGGGGATTGGTATGCCAAGACGATGGCATCCACTATCCAGTGCGCCAACCTCTGCTTGGAGACAGCCTTCCCTTTCTGCTGACCTCCGTAGCAGACAAAGAGCTGCTCAGAGCTTCTGAAGCTCCGGGTCCGGTCCACAGCAACGCCAAGGCTGGATCTGCCTCCTCCGAAGGCAGTGCTTGCAGGTTCACCACCTGATCGCGAAAAGGCGTGGTGGGAATCTTGGGCACGTATCCAGGCCGGGGTCTCAGGACAACGTGAGAGTAGGCCAGCCCAAACACAAGGCACTCTTCGCTTACCGAAAATGCTTGGAGGTCCCCGACCCTCTTGATGGAAGTGAGCACGGTCAGAAGCGCTGTCTTAGCAGACAGGAATGTAAGCTCGACTGAGTCCAGCGGCTCAAAGGGACCCCTCTGAAGTCCAGCCAGAACGACAGAGAGATCCAGGAGGGCACCAGGGGTGACCTAGGAGGATGTAACCTTCTGGCACCCCTCAGGAACCTGATGACGAGATCGTGTTTCCCCAGTGACTGGCCGTCCACTGCATCGTGATGGGCTGCAATAGCAGCCACATACACCTTCAAGGTGGAGGGTGACAGCCTACGCTCCAACCTCTCTTGCAGGAAGGAAAGCACTACTCGAATCGTGCATCTTCGGGGGTCTTCTCGTGAGAAGAACACCAGTTTGCGAACAGACTCCACTTCAGTGCATAAGCTTGCCTCGTAGAGGGAGCTCTAGCCTGAGTAATGGTGTCCACCACTGCCTGTGGGAGATCACTTAAATCTGCCGCGTCCCATCCAGGAGCCACACATGGAGGTTCCAGAGATCTGGACGTGGGTGCCACATGGTGCCGAGCCCCTGAGAAAAGAGATCCTTCCTCAGAGGGATGTGCTAGGGAGGGACTGTCGCGTGGAGCATGAATTCCGGAAACCAGGCCCGGTTGGGCCAGTACGGCGCAACCAGCAGGACCTGTTCCTTGTCCTCCCTGACCTTGCACAGTGTCTGTGCGAGGAGGCTGACTGGGGGAAAGGGTATTTGCGTAGAGCCCGAGGCCAGCTGTGGGCCAGTGCGTCCGTGCAGAGGTGGGCCTTGGTCAGGGAGTAATACAGCTGGCAGTGGGAGGACTCATGTGAAGCAAACAGGTCTACCTGGACTTCCCCGAATTGACTCCAGATCAGCCGGAACGTCTCGGGATGGAGTCGCCATTCTCTGGGGAACGTGAGCTGTTGTGAGAGCACATCGGCTGCACGATTGAGCTCCCCCGGGATGTGAACGGCACGCAGCGACTTGAGCCGCGTCTGACTTTAGAGGAGGAAATAGCGGGCGAGTTGTGACATGCGGTGTGAACGTATACCTCCCTCCCGGTTGATGTACCACACAGCCGCAGTGTTGTCTGTGCCGACCAACACGTGCTTGCCTTGTAGCAGCGGCCGGAACTGCCGCAAGGCGAGGTGCACTGCGAACAACTCCAGGCAGTTGATGTGCCAAAGCAGTCGAGGCCCCGTCCAGGGCCCCGACGCTGCCTGCCCGTTGCATGTAGCGCCCCAGCTCATACTGGAGGCATCTGTTGTGACAACAACATGCCGGGACACTTGTTCTAAGGGCACCCCAGCCCGTAGAAAAGCAAGGTCCGACCAGGGGCTAAATGAGCGGCGACACATCTGCGTGATGGTCACACGATATGTCCCGCGGCGCCATGCCCATCTCGGGACTTGGGAGTGTAACCAATGCTGAAGTGGTCTCATATGAAGCAACCCGAGCGGCGTGACTGCGGCTGCGGATGCCATATGCCCCAGGAGCCTCTGTAATTGTTTCAGCGGAACCACCGTCCTGCCTCTGAAGGAACTCAGGCAGTCCAGCACTGACTGAGCGCGCTCGTTGGTGAGACGCACTGTCATACTCATCGAGTCCAACTCCACACCGAGAAAAGAGATCCTCTGCACAGGGGAATCCTTTGCTCTTTTCCCAGTTGACCCGAAGCCCCAACTGGCTGAGGTGCCGGAGCACCAGGTCCCTGTGATCGCACAACTGCTCTTGTGACCGGGCCATGATGAGTCAGACGCCGAGATAGGCAAGGCAAGGCAAGTTTATTTATATAGCACATTTCATACACAATGGTAATCAAAGTTCTTTACATAAAAGGAAGTAAAATGATCATAAAAAAGCCCCAACTGGCTGAGGTAATTGAGGACCTTGATGCCCACTTCCCGTAATGGGGCAAGGGCGCCCTCCGCAACTTTCGTAAAAACACGGGGGGACAGGGACAGCCCGAAGGGGAGGACCCTGTACTGCCATGCCCGACCCTCGAACGCAAACCGTAGAAACGGTCTGTGTCGAGGAAGAATTGAGACATGAAAGTAAGCCTCCTTCAGGTCGACTGCTGCAAACCAATCCTGGGGCTGGATGCATCTGATGATGCACTTCTGCGTCAACATCTTGAACGGAAGCTTATGAAGGGCCCGATTCAAGACTCGCAGACCCTAGATGTTGTTTCAGCACGGGGTGGAGCAGCTCTGGAGGATGCAGGAGGGTGCCCAAGGCAACGAGCAGACTGAGGGCTGGCCCGCGGGGCAGCGGTGGCTGGTGGTGCATCACGCGGGGGTAAGATGTGCTGGATGGCCTCTGTCTGCTTCTGCACTGCCAAGAACTTGTGGGCAAAACCCTCGACAGTGTCGCCGAACAGCCCAGCCTGGGAGATGGGAGCACGCGAAAGCACGCTTTCTCGACGTCTTCCATCTCTGCCAAGTTGAGCCAGAGATGGCACTCTTGGACCACCAGAGTGGACATCGCCTTCCCGAGGGACCGCGCCGTGACTTTCGTCACCCGGAGGGCGAAGTGAGTCGCCGAGCGCAACTCCTGCATCAACCGGTGCTACCCTTGTGCATTTGTTTTAGTGCCTTGACTGGCACTGAACTTGCAGGATCGCCATGGCATGCAGGGCAGAGGCAGCCTGGCCTGCAGCACTGTAAGCTTTGGCCGCGAGAGCTGGACTGGAGACGAGGACGATTCCTCCAAGTGGCGGCGTTTTGCGGGCACAGGTGCACCGCAACCAATTTCTCTACCTGGGGAATGTCGACATACCCCCTGGCCGCCCCGCCATCGAGGGTAATGAGGACGGAGGAGGGAGACGAGCGGCTTTATGGCCGTAAAAGGGGCTGTCCACGACTTCGTCAGCTCCTCATGCACCTCCGGGAAGAAAGGCACCGGAGCAGATCGCGGTTGTGAGCCGTGCTCTGCCCCAAGAAACCAATCATCCAGCCGCGAGGGCTCGGGAGTGGGCGGTCTGTTGACCTCCAACCCGATGCTCGCGGCTGCCCGGGCAAGCATGGCCGTCAGCTCCGGGTCCGATTCGGCGGCGACCGCGGCACCCGAGGGGGGCAGATAGCCCATTCCCCGATGCTGTGATCGACTTCTGTTCTTCTGGCGGCACACCGCATGAAATGCTGGCAGCCTCACGAGACGGACCAGCGAAATCACTCGGGAGCCAAATGGGACAATTGCTGCGTGAGGACTAAGAGGTCCGTGGGGGCTGGCCCGGCGGAGAAGCTCTTACTGTGATCCTCAGATCTCCCAGAGCACCAGCCTGCGGGCCTCTGCTCGAGCCAGAGAGACTGGGACAGGTAGCAGCAGAGGGTGCCCCTCTTTTCAGAAAAGAGAGGCAATATCGCAACGATGTCATGCTCATACGCCCACAGTAGACGCATGAGTCATCCACGAACGCAGCTTCAGCATGTTGGATGCCCAGACACTGAAGACAACGATCGTGTCTGTCCTCAGAAGACAGGTAACGACCACAACCAAGTGGACACGGACGGAACGGCATCTTTAAAAAGACGCGAGCCGTCCATGATTTGCTCTTTTAGAAAATCTGCTCTTTCAGTTGAAGTGCTCAGGGGAATCGCTGGTAGACAGGGACACTGCTGTCCGCACCGTAACGCCAACCAGAACAGCTTCCAGACAGCTGATGAAATGGCTTTGTAGAGATCAAGCACGTTCATCCACTCGGCTCCGAGCAAAAATCGGATGAGTGGATGCACCTGTCGCCTATTTATACCCGTATGCACGGGGAGTGGCTCAGGTATGCAAAATCCACTAGCCAAAATCCATTGGTGTTTTCTCTTAAAGTCAGAAATGATTGGGGCTCCCAAGTAAATCCCCTAATGTCATCATCGACATAACTCGAAGTGACCGACAGATAGAGAACTATATATAAAAAAGAAAATAATAACAACTATTATTATAATTATTATTATAGAATAAAGTCATTGTGAGATATAAACTCGTGGTTGCAAGAAAAGTCAGAATTGTAAGATTAAAAGTCGCAATGACCTTTTAAAAAAAACAGAATTGCGAGATGTAAACTCAGAATTTTAATAAAAAAGTCAGATTTCCAAGATGTAATCTCAGAATCTTGAGAAAAATGTAGAATTGTGAGATGTAAATTCAGAATTAAAAAAAAAAAAAAAAATCAGAATTGCGAAATGTAAATTCAGAATTTTGAAAAAAAAAGTCAGAATTGCAAGACGTAAAATCTGAATTGTGAGTATTTTTTTTATACTGTATTTTTTTCTTTAGAATTATGAGTTTATTTCTCACAATTCTGAGAAACAAAGAACTACAAATTATTATTATTCCCCTGATTTTAATTCTACTGAATTAGACAGTAACACACTGATAATAACAGGTATGATCTATTCTGAAGCAGATCATATAACTTTCATTCACAAGTGAAAATCTTGTCATTGTGCTAAGGATTTAGCAATCTGATTATGTCAGTCCAAGAGTACTAAGATGCATAAGAGCATAATTCAGGAATTAATAGCCCAGACATCATTAGCAAGTTTTGGTACAACCCGTCCAAAAGATGACAGTAATTATAATGAATTAATCATTCTAGAGAGTAGTTACAGTTTCTGTTTAGGTCTGCTTGCCCTCTAACTAGTTTCAATCTGTTTTCAGTTTGTAAGACACATGTTACAACATGTGGTTTAGTTGTTCCAAATTAGAGGAGGAGTGGCCAGTCCTGGCCTACTTTTCTGCAAAGCAACATCACATCTGATTGCTTTAGCAACCGGTTGCCAAGGTAACAAAAAGAAGAAAGACAAGTTCTATAGGACTCTGATAGAAAAATCCATTTGCCTTTTCACGCTCAGGTTGGTGTATTTCAAAAATCACTCACATTTACTGTCCATTTATGCACATTAGTCTTTTCTGACCATTTATCTCCAGTCGGTAACAATGTATTTGGATCAGCTTTAAACTGTAATGTCTGTCACATACACATGAAGGTACTTTGAAAAGAAAACATAGTAGCCTACATAAGTCATTTGTTCTCTCTGCAATTTGCAAGGGATGACAGGGAGGCAGCTCCCAAAAAAGTGTACTAGCAACAACGATTACGGGAACAGTTGAGCGCATACCATAAGTTTAAATCACCAGTGGGAGCTTTTCATTTTTCACATTTCAAAAGTGTTAACGGGGCGTTATTATGCTTTGTTTATGCATCCTTGGTAGGTCACACCCATCTGTTCAGTTGATGCATCATTCTTACCACCTATATAATGAGAATGGTCATATATTATCATTTGTTGAATTATATTATATGGTATAGCTTTAATAATATCCAACTTTTGAAAAAAAACAAACAGAATATTTATAAAACATTTGAAAACACTTTTTTAAGCCTCCCTCCCTTGCATATTGATTTTTGTGACTCCAAATGCTGACTGACTCATTGCCTACCTTTCCAAAAAACTTGATATACAATCATCCTCTCCAAATCTAGTTTAACCTAAATGAATGATGGTTGTAGTGTCAATGGTGATGCATACTTGTATAGTTATTTTGAACAATTAACTCTAATAACCACACACACACACACAAATAAAGCACAAAATAGTGGAGTAGGTCATAACAACAGTACTCTTTTTGACACGAAATTAGACAATTGTTAACTTCTTACTTTCCTTCGAAGCAGGCAAATATTAGGCTATATCAAGGTTTGAGACACTAAAAATGTGTTACTCTTTCAGGTGTCCTCGTTTTAATTTTTATGAGTAAAATAAGAGTAATGCTCTCTAATACATGAGCTGTTGAACCATGAAAGAACATGTTGTGTTTGATAACTTTATGCTTAAAGTTTGTCATTGTAAGTGCTCAGATGAACTAAAGAGGTGCTGGTTCACGATCTGTTCAGTGTTCAGGCTAAGCCATGCCCCTTTATTTGACTGTGAGCGTGTGATTTTTCCACAGCGTGTACGTGCATGTGATGGGAACTTCACTTCTTCCAGTGGCAGTTTCAAGCCTTCAGACTTCATATTTTTTCACGCTGGTAAAATTGATCCAATCTTCGATCTATATTTAGCTGAAATTCATATTTCGCACAGTTGTTTTGCATGTAGACTCCACTAGTAGAGGGCAAAACGTCCACTCTATACTGTGTTGCAAGATCTCTCTAGAAACATAAGCAACTAAGTCATTAAGCAAGGTTTAAGAACTTCCACTTGTGCAAAACAAATTAATTACAATTAAAATTGAAACAATTATTTAAATAATCTCATTACGCATCATGGGCATTTGTAGGTTTTTCATGAGTATTGTAAGACCCCGTGAAAAAAGTAGGCCTATATGTTGATACTCTTTTTTGATACTGTTATGGAAATATGGATATACAGTAAATTGTCTTTACCTGTGTTATAGATTCGTTCAGAATCTGCACACGCAAATACAACCTCTTCATCACTGACAATCTATAAAAGACATCTGGTAGTTTTGTTTCCTACAGTGGATTGTGGGTAAATATCCACCTCATCCAGTGCTTTATATATATATATGGGTCAAAGACGAAAAGGGTATTTCAAGCATCAAAAAAAATAAAAGTACAATACAGCTTTAAGTTTTGTTTTTTCCCCATACATTAGAATGTGTCCTGTTTAAGTTTATATTTTTCTGAACAAAAAATTATTATCATGCATTTTTTATTATGTTTGACAGAAGACACGCACTAAAATGTCATTCAGTGTAACAATATTTATATACCAAAAAATCTTGTTAGGCATATTTAAAAC
>NW_015642053.1:2870828-2872613 GCF_001515625.1 Sinocyclocheilus rhinocerous | reverse complement strand
TGTTACACTGAATGACCATGGTTTGTTACTCTGAATGACGATTTGCCAAAAAGAGAGATAACATTGCCATTGTTCCCATAACTGAAATATTTTTAGTATTAATCTGTGTCATTAAATTAGTTTTAATAATAATCCTGAGTAAATGACTGCAGAAACAGATGTTGAAATATAATAAGCATTTTCCTGATGCTCCCTGCCATACTTGCTAGGCCTCAAAAATTCCTGCTTGCAGCCACATTTATTAATAGTTTCTGTTTGCAAACATAAATGACATTATCAGGATGAGTATTTGGGGTGGGCCTCAGTTTTCTCTCTTGAACTACTGGCATACTGTAGTGAGGGGGTCTCTCTGCCCAGAATTATTGGCAAGCTATTATTCCAACAATTACAATCCTCAATACCCTTCCCTTTTCCTGGCTAAAGGCACGTTCACACCAAGTACGGTAAGGTTAAAGATAAAAAAAAAAACAATCAAAAAAGTGAAAAAAAACAAAACAAAAACCTTCTGTATAAAAGAATAACATATTCCGCAGCACAACTAACGATAACTGCACAGAGAAACGATACTGTTGGAATCTTATTTTATATTGTTGGATACTGTTGGATTTTTTTTCCAGCTGATGAATGATAAAAGCATTGACAGCCAATTAGAATTCATTCAACTTTAAAGAGCTCCAGCATTTAAAGTGGCAGACAACAAATCTGCAGCACATGCTTAGAATGAACAGTGCTATTTTTCATCGTTGTGGAGGCTAACATAGTTACTGTTATAGTTAATTTATAGTTATTGTTCTTGGTGTGAATGGGCTTTAAGAGTGCCACCCAAGCTACTGGGTCCACACTTAGTTTATTAGCTTTTTGGCTTTTTGCCTAGTGCCTAGTGACTCCCTCTGTTCATGGGTGTCTATAATTAATCAATAATCAAATTAAACAATACCAAAATGCATTCAAATATTAATATTTATTAAGTTTAACACATATTTGTCAATGCTAAACATTCCTCATTTATCTGTAATATAAATAAGCTAAAACTGTTATTTATACAGTGATACTGTCATTCAGTGTAATGGATGACACTGTGGTGTAACAGAGAATTTGCATTACACTGAATGACGAAACTTCTACATCAGCTAATATTTCAGGCAATCAAATGGCCACCTATTTCAAACAGTGAACTTGACCAGTAAAGTTAATCGCAATTAATCACAACATCTACTTGTTTTTAAAAAAATCTAACATTAAAAGTGTTTTTTGGCATTTCACTGAATGACATGTGTTTTTGTAACCTATGTTACCACACCATGAAAAGGTGAAAATATCAAGTATTTAAGAGCAATAAACTCACTTTTCTGCAGCACCACACGGTCTTCCAGGTGCCATTTAATAATATCACAGACTGCCGAATGACTATCAGTATTTTATATGATTTCAGAATAACTTCTTATTCCTGATACACTGAATGATCGCAGTTAAACTGCATTTTCGGGACAAAAGTCCCCTGTCCATTTAAATACTTAAAAAAAAACAATAAGACATAGTCCTTTTAATATAACACAGCCAATACTTACTTGAAAATGCCAAGACAACAAATATATGTTTTAACTTGGTATTTTATATGTAGGCCTATATTTAAAGATGTATTGGTAAAATCAAAGTCCGGACCATTACGCTGAATGACAATTTTACAATTTGGAACATTATTTCCCCCATATTTTGACATTTTATTGTCACAAAATTATCTGAAATATGAAAGTAGACAATTTACTTGCATTTAAGATGTTTTTT
>NW_015642053.1:2850305-2863346 GCF_001515625.1 Sinocyclocheilus rhinocerous | reverse complement strand
AAAAAAAACAATAAGACATAGTCCTTTTAATATAACACAGCCAATACTTACTTGAAAATGCCAAGACAACAAATATATTTTTTAACTTGGTATTTTATATGTTTATTTAAAGATGTATTGGTAAAATCAAAGTCCGGACCATTACGCTGAATGACAATTTTACAATTTGGAACATTATTTCCCCCATATTTTGACATTTTATTGTCACAAAAGTTATTTGAAATATGAAAGTAGACAATTTACTTGCATTTAAGATGTTTTTTATGCATTTAAAATGACTTTTGTAAATGTAATTTGATGCGGACACCAAAATGATGACTTCTCGTCTTTGACCCATATATATATATATATATATAGACACACACACACACACACACAGTATATATAGAAGTGAGAAACCACAAACGATTCAGTGCATGAACTGTGAATCAAAATGAATTAAAGTGAGACATGGACAACTGGTATTGCGAGTTCTGATTCTAAAGCTGAAAGAAAACACACGACATGACTGCTGAAATATTACTTCGGAAAATTATTTTCAGATCCACAGCAATCTTCATTGTCAGACAGTGATTTATCAGTAATATTATACTGGGCACTGGGCACATTAGTTTTTCACTTATGTTCATTCCCCTGTTCTGCATTAACTTGCTAAAAAGCTAAAAAAAAAAAAAAAAAAGCTGCACGCATTTACAAGCATCTTAATAAAAAAATACATTCATTATTAATTTAGCAGATTTTTTATCCAAACCAATATCAAACACAGAAAATATAATCATGACAAGAGGATATGGCAACACAGTCTCTAAACCGCTAGCAAGTGGAGCGAAAGTGTTCATCTAACCCCGCCTCTGACTGATTGACGTCACATGCCTCAGTCTTGACACATGGTGATGATCATCACATTTCTTACACACACACACACGCTCTTCAAGCCGGTGCTGTAGAGCGGGATCTACCCTAACTTGTCGTTATTAGACGAATGAACGCTGTTCTGTATATCCTTTCATTTCAGTTCAATTTTTAAAAATAATTTTTGCAGGGAATGCAGGGGATTATGTCCAGACAGCTCACAATGAATCCAGCTTTCCTACGTCCGCAAACTAACGGCGTTTTGAAGGCGCTCCTGGAAAAACCTCTGAAACTACCTTTGCACCAAGATGAAGGTGATCAAAGCTTTCACTTTGTTACATTGCTGCGTATGGAGAATACATTTTTTTTGTAGTAATAATACTTTTTACAGTAAAGAACTGTCATCTGATTCCTGCGGTGATCTCCAGAATAAATCGCTATTTGTTTTTGCTGTTTTAAAGATTCATTTAACTCTTTGTGTGTGTGTGTGTGTGTTGTGTTTTATTAATGAATAAACTTCCATTTTAAATACCACATTAAAATCATGGTTTAATTTTTGAATGCCATTAAGACAGTACCTTAAAAATCAGTGAAACATACAATTTTGATTGAATAAAGATTTGTTTTGAACTTAAAAGGACTACAAAAATAAATGAATAAAATATAACTTAAACCAGTATATTAAAGTTTAATTGTAATTTGTTTTGAATGTTAACAATGAAGACATTTGTGTTGAAACTAAAAACTTGAAAAAAGTAAGTAAATATCGCAATTTATCACAATTTGTCATTGCAACAAGTTAAATGTGTAGAAAATGGATTTCTTTACTGTGCATAGCCGTGACTGCAGCTAAGAACAGTCACTCAAAATAAAAAAAAACCCTCTTTAAAAATCATGGGGAATTAAAAAACATTACATTTTAATGGAGCCAAAAATGAATGTGTTAACTAATGGTAATATTCTTTCAGGCTATGTGAAGGAGAGAGAGAAGGTAAAAAAGCTGGAGGAAGAAGGAAACACTCCTCAATCAGCTTTCTTAGGGCCAACGCTTTGGGATAAAACATTGTCTTATGATGGAGACAGCTGCTTTCAGTTGGAGTATATGGACCTTGAGGAGTTTCTCTCTGAAAATGGCATCCCCTCTAGTCCCGCACAACATGACCAAAGCCTCCATCACCAGCAGCAGCAGCCTTCAATGCCTCAGGGCCCCATCTCAGTCATGGACCTCAGCAGCCAGGCAATCACCTCCATCCACACGGGCATGGTTCCTCAGAACTGCCTCCACAGCCCGGGCAGACCAGGTACTATGGCTTCTTTGTCCCACAGTGACAATTCTTACCCATTTCGCCTCACAGATAAAAAAAAATGACCCGCAGAAAAGATGT
This sequence comes from Sinocyclocheilus rhinocerous, assembly GCF_001515625.1. Classification (NCBI taxonomy): domain Eukaryota; kingdom Metazoa; phylum Chordata; class Actinopteri; order Cypriniformes; family Cyprinidae; genus Sinocyclocheilus; species Sinocyclocheilus rhinocerous. The sequence goes on along the minus strand of NW_015642053.1, from coordinate 2,861,109 downwards.
TATGTTGGGTCAGATGTCACTATCTAAATATGACAGTGTGTGGGTGGTAAATGGGAAACAGAGTATGTATTTTAGTTTAGTGAGTGTGTGTCGGAGTTTGCTCTGTTCCTATTCTTTGTCATATTATTTTGTTCCATATTAATATAAAAAAGTTACTTATAAGCCAGCCTAAGAATGGCAAGTAACACAGATACTATGATAATAATAATAATAATAATAATAATATCCACTGTTAAATTGTCTGGGTGCTTGTGTGATGACAAGCAACAATATATTATGTTGTATGTAAAAAAAAAAAAAAGAATGAAAAATTTGTTGAAAAGAAAAAATAGCATTGTTGAGCAGCTATGTTTTTTTCTGATACATCAAAAATAAGTAGTCAATTGTAAAAACTGCTCAATTTTCCCACCCAAGTGTTAGAGTTCATTTGTGAATGGAAATCTCAAACTAGCCTATTATTTTCCTCTGACTAAAATTTGCAAACCGACGACTCTTTTCCTAGTCTGAACATTTGACAACATTTAATCATATTTTTATGGAGAACTAAATGGAGTGTTGGAATTGTGGATTTTGTATCTGGAAAAATGTTGATCTCTTGTTCCGTTAGGTCTTTAAAACTAATTTTAAAATCAGTTTTATAAATTTTTCATACTGAATATGTAATCTCAACATGGAATATCAATGGAGAATAATAATTTAAATTTTGGTAAAATGAAAAAAAAAAATCTGTTATTTATTACTCAGTGTGTTTAATTTTTGACCAATAAACATGAAATGTCTTCACAAGAAAAGAAAAGAAAAGAAAAGATGTTTTCCCGACAGTACTAGAGCTTTTTGATTTGCACTTTGTTTATTATTAAAGTCTTGTGTACCACCTAGTGGAATTAAACGCTCATGACAGCCTTTTCACCATCTGTTACAATGCATTACCACTGAATTACACTTATACCATGGAGTCAGCAATGAATAGATTGTTTTTCCTCCCACAGTTTTGCCTCCATCACGTAACACACCAAGTCCAGTAGACCCAGAGTCCATTCAGATACCAGTGAGCTACAAGCCCGATCCGGCAGACCTCGCTCTGTCCAGCGTGCCAGGCCAGGAGGTTTTCGACCCACGCAAACACAAGTTCTCCGAAGAGGAGCTGAAACCTCAGCCTATGATCAAGAAAGCACGCAAAGTCTTCATTTCTGATGATATGAAGGTAACTTGGGTCTAGTTATTCAGCCCCCAACAGAGCATGTTTGGTCACCCGTTTCACACTTCGCCATTGACCAGCTGGGCAACAGGCTCTTGCTAAGAAGCTTATGTTCATTCATTCATCCTTCGGCGGCCTGACCCACGTGATCTTCCTTTTTTCCTGGTATCGCTCCAGTTGTGCTGGGTTTAGGATTAAAGGATTTGCCGTTTTTAATTTGTTCAAATAAAAGTGGATTCCTACCCAGCTGTGCAGAGTAGTAAATTGCTCAAAGCTGATTGCACGGCAGCGAATGCGTGAGAAAACTCGTCATCACAATGACAATAATAATTAGTCATAATCATCTGTTCTTGTAAATCTAAATTAGTTGTGTAGAAACTATTTACCTTGTAAGGCCCGACATATGAAATACTTTTTTAATAAAACGATGCCGTTTATGGAACCTTTACACAAAATCCCAAAAATTTGTTTTTTTGTTAAGCATCATATTTGATACATCAGGCTTTTATGGTTCAAATAGTATGATATAGCAGAATATAGAGCTTATAACTACACACAGGCCCAAACTGAGTAAAAATATGCAATTTTATGAACAAAGATCTATCTATCTATCTATCTATCTATCTATCTATCTATCGATCTATCGTCGTCTGTCTGTCTGTCTGTCTAAAGTTTATACACACACACACACACACACATATACACACAAATATAATCATACTTTCATTTATTCTATTTACCTTGTAAGGCCCGACATATGAAATACTTTTTTAATAAAACGATGCCGTTTATGGAACCTTTACACAAAATCCCAAAAATTTGTTTTTTTGTTAAGCATCATATTTGATACATCAGGCTTTTATGGTTCAAATAGTATGATATAGCAGAATATAGAGCTTATAACTACACACAGGCCCAAACTGAGTAAAAATATGCAATTTTATGAACAAAGATCTATCTATCTATCTATCTATCGATCTATCGTCGTCTGTCTGTCTGTCTGTCTAAAGTTTATACAGACACACACACACACACACACACATATACACACAAATATAATCATACCTTCATTTATTTAAAAAAAAAAAACTGAAGATTTCACAGCAAAAGAAAAAAGTACCACACTGCAAAAAAATTGGTGTATAAACAATTTTGACTCAGAAATTGCTAGTACGTTTCTCACTAATTACACAGAAAGTAACACATTAAATTAGAAGAAAAAAGACTGAAATGGTATTTACTTGTAAAAAGTACTCCAAAAAGAATAAATTATCAGTCAGACAAAACGATTATCATAAATTGGATTTTCAGATAAATTTTGATCATGTTGACAATTTAGAGGCTTTTTTTATGATACATTAGGCTTTATAGGGTTAACGTAACTGTTAAAAACACTAAATAATCAGAGTAATCTTGACATAATGTAACTAGGCACTCCCATCTCTCCCCCATCCTTTTTATTCTGCATATTTTGAGCAGGATGAAAAATACTGGACACGGCGCAGAAAGAACAACACGGCCGCCAAGAGATCACGGGACGCTCGACGTCTAAAGGAGAATCAGATTGCCATCCGGGCTGGTTTCCTGGAGAAAGAGAACGCGGCTCTCCGACAGGAAGTTTCCGAACTACGGAGAGAGCTGGGGCGGTGTAAAAACGTCTTAACCAAGTATGAAGCTCAACACGGCCCTCTGTGAGATCACCCGGGTGCTCCTCAACTTCCCTCACCCCTGCCCTTCTAATTCGAAGGACAATATTCTTGGGTTAAGATCCGCAGGGCCTGTTTTCCAGCCAGCCCTCACCTCAGTCTGTTCTTGGCACCTTAGAAGGCAGAAACGTTTCATTGTGTGGTTATTTCAGACATCTTTTAGAGATCTACCCACTCTCTTTCTCTGTTTGTTATCGCAAACAAAGCCATCATTGTTTGCAGATCGTGTTACTTATGGTTTTACTGTGTTGTAGCATTTGTCCACAAACGTTTGCCTTGATTTGTCATAATTTAGCAGTCAAATCTGAGCTAGTGGATCTTCTGCTGTTCCTCTACAGACACCCATAGCGTTGTGTATGAGAGGAGTACATGTGCATAGCTGCTTCAGGTGCGTAAAGGTTTTGTGTCTCCGTAAAGACATTATTCTCACAGACAGAACAGAATGTAGCAAGATTTGAGAGTTTGAATTCATAAAATAACTCTATATGACCATAAATACTAAATATCTGTATATCCCTATTAGAAAACAGACAATCAATATGCTTATGAAATGAGGATGCCAGGTAATGAAAATCTGTGCCACATGGAGCTTAATTGAAATTAGCTGTTACTTTATTATTAACCAGCAGTTTTTTTTTTTGTATGTGGTTAATGACTTTCATTTTAGTGTATATGAAAGAAACTGTATGTTTACGCTGATTTGACAGTTCAGTTAAAAAGTCACACCCAAAACTTTTAAATCATGAGAAGCTAATTTCGTTTAGGTAGAACTGCCTGCTGCAATAATTCCATCAGATTCAGCACAGAGCGTCTGCATTAGCATGCTTTTGAGTTCAAGATGTGATCAAGGAAAGCATATTGAACAAGGTCCCAATGCGCTTATTGCTAACACAAAGAGGCAACCTGGTATTTAGAGTCTCTCAGAACAGATATGTTGCCTTTTGTTGGTCAGTTGTGTAATGAATGTAGTACAGTGTATTTTATGTCTGTCACTCTTTACTACAGACCAAATTATATGAAATACAAGAAGGTTATATTGTCATATTGCAATTAAATGTTTTTACAAAGTTATTCTTGTTTTTGTACAGTATTTTCATATGGATTTCTGAATATATCTATGTAATTTGATGTATACTGTATATTTATAGGCAACAAACTTTATGGGAAAAGTTCTAAATTCTACGGTTAACTGTATATGGGCATTAATACAGTACATTTAGTACCATGAACTTTACATTGCGATCGTAATTTCTTTACCTATTCTTATACAGGCACTTTAGTATTATATGCATCAGTATCTAAACTTTTTTCATGGTTACGTTTTCTTTTGTTGTTAAATGATATTGTCAATACCTTTCATGTTTTGGTTATGATGTACCTTCGTTTTCATATGGATTTCTGAATATATCTATGTAATTTGATGTATACTGTATATTTATAGGCAACAAACTTTATGGGAAAAGTTCTAAATTCTACGGTTAACTGTATATGGGCATTAATACAGTACATTTAGTACCATGAACTTTACATTGCGATCGTAATTTCTTTACCTATTCTTATACAGGCACTTTAGTATTATATGCATCAGTATCGAAACTTTTTTCATGGTTACGTTTTCTTTTGTTGTTAAATGATATTGTCAATACCTTTCATGTTTTGGTTATGATGTACCTTCATGAAATATGGTATTATTTGCCAAACATGGTAAAAGAGCGCTATTCTTGGCCACATAGAATGTTGTCAATCATTGTATATTTCAACAAACAAGATGTCTTTTATATTAAATATATTCAATTACAGCATGTTTAAATTTTAACATTCTTTCTTCAGATGTTTATTTGACTTAAATATTTGCAATATGTTGTCTGTTGTGGTCCTTTTTGGTTCCCTTTTCCTGTTTCATTGCTCTTAATGAAAATAAAAAACTTTTGAAAAGCTGATATTTAGTGCTGTTGTGGTTAATGAGTGAAAGATTCACGAAGGCAAGATTTTTGGCTTAATTTGCACAATGAGCTCATTAAGGGCCAAATAACTGAAAGAAACTTTTTGTGATTTACTGTACTACTCTCATAAACTGGATGATTGTAAAATTATAGATGTTATTCTCAAATGTACCGCTAGAGACCACTGTCTATCCAAAAATGCATGTTTGTTGTCACAATTCCGTCATTTGTGTTACAAAATATTCTTGTTCCTCTTTATAGAGATCTTCATCATCACTGGCGTCATCAATGTCATCATCAACAACAGATGTATCAGTACTGGAGATATATATTTGAAAATGAATATTTGATATTGCTGCCTCAATGTGGAGATATGATTGTAGAGATATGAAAAAAAAAATGTTAACGTGCAATGCCTTTTTTTTTTAGATATCTATCTATCTATCTATCTATCTATATATGTGTGTGTGTGTGTGTGTGTATATATATATATATATATATATATATATATATATAGCCTATATATATATATAGTAGGCCACATATAAAAACTATAGCCATTAATTTCAGAATATATTCCGCTAAGCAGTACATCCATTTGACATGCATGCAAGCAGTCATGCTCTCTCTAAAGCTTTAGCATGTTGTAAAATGGGCTTCCTGTCAACAGCATGACGGTCACAACATTCCTGCAATGACATGTGTTCAGAGCAGACCTCCATTACATGCTGCTTCTGGGTGTGGCCTAAACGACCTCTTACTCCAGACAAACACAGATGACTTCCTATGGGATTATGTGGCATTTATCAAATAGACTAGGAGTTATATAAAGCCATTTGTAAATGCAGAGGGAGCAGATTGGGATCTAACATTAATCCCAGCCTGCGTTCTGCCTGGCTGCAATCCATCTGAAAGAAAGGACAGGCAACAGGAATTACAAACCTTACACTGGTCACATCCTCATCCTCCACTGTCCATACCCTTGCTTGCCCTCTCCAGCTCATGGCCAACACAGGATAACTGACCCTGATCAATTGAGGGCCAGTGTTCAATTTTAGCCACATGCAATTGGTAGATTGATGTAGACCTATTTTCTCTGTAAATTCAGTTAGGAATTATTAAAATGATTCAAGATTTACTCTGATTCAGGAGCCGTTGCAGCACAGCATTTACCATACTGATACATACGGAAGCTTGTTTCCACCACAGGATAAAAACGAAAAAAAAGTAATTGCGACTTTTTATCTTGCAATTCTGAGAAAAGAGTTGTGATATGTAAATTCACAATTGCAGTGAAAAAAGTCAGAATTGCGACATGCAAACTCAGAATTCCCGAGAAAAGAATTCCCATCAGAATTGCGAGAGGTAAATTCATAATTCAGAGCAATAAGTAAAAATGGCAAGTTTACATCTCAGAATAGTTTTTTTTTTTCCCTCTCGGAATTCTGACTTTTTCCTCAGAATTCTGACTTTTTTCCTCTGAATTCTGAGTTTGCATCTCGGAATTGTGATTTTTTTTCTCTGGATGCTGAGTTAGAATAAATACATAGTCAGACTCAGATGTAAACTCAGAATTCTGAGAAAAAAAGGAAAAATAGCAAGTTTACATCTCAGAATTAAAAAATTTTCCCTCTGAATTTTTAGTTTGAATCTTGGAATTCTGATTTATTTTTCTCAGAATTCTGAGTTAGAATAAAGGAAAAAAGTCAGAATTGCGAGACAAAATTCAGAGCAACAAGTAAAAATCAGATTTTTGTCTTTTTTCCCTCAGAATTCTGACTTTTTCCACCGGAATTCTGAATTTGCATCTCGGAATTCAGATTTTTCTTCTCTGACTTCTGAGTTAGAATAAAGAAAAAAGTCAGAATTGTGAGATGTAAACTCAGAATTCAGAGAAAAAAGTAAAAAAAATTGCAAGTTTACATCTCAGAATTAAAAATTTTTCCCTCTGAATTTTTAGTTTGAATTAGGATTTCTTTTTTCAGAATTCTAAATTAGAATAAAGAAAAAATTCTGAATTGTGAGATTTAGTCACAATTACTTTTTTCATTTGTTGCAGAAATAACCTTGCATAGACACATGCAAAGAAAAGCACAAATCTGATTAGAAAAAAATGTATTTGCTTTTATTCAGAAATTGAGAATACAGTTCTCTGAATGTTATATTAGTAAGTAATACAGTAATTAAATATCACCACTTTTTTATCACTTGATTGTCAAACAAAATGTATTTGCTGAAAAATATTTTTTTCTTTTTTTCCCAGAAAAGAACATCTATTATTATACTTCATAAATATATTGCATTTTAGATGATTTACTGTAGCTCAAAATTGCTCAAAATCCTAGTGCTAGCAATGCCAGTGTCATGGGTTTGATTCCTGGGGAACACACAATGCCTACTATCAAAATATAATATACACAGAATGCAAAGTAAGTTGCTTCGGAAAAAAGTCAAAATGCATCTGATTTAGCCAAGTGGTGTCATCAATGTTGACTGAATTAGAATTTCCTATGTATTGCTTAACTGAGACAATATTATTGTATTATTGTAAATGTATTCTTTATAATATACCTATCTGTTTACACATTTACACAACACTTCACAATGAACACATTCAAAATGTATAACTTATATACTGAAGTGTTGTACACTACATGGGCAACATTCATGCCTTTGACAAACCTGCAAAATCACGTCATTTCTTCAACAGATAACATTATGACTGTACACGTGTCCAGACATTTGCACTGTTCAGGCATGCACATGTGTCTTCTACTGGCCTCTATCCAGTGTCCAGAGGATAAAATAACTCAATTTCCATGATGAAATGGTCCACAATAAACTAATGAAAGCAGATGGACGCTCTGAAATAGAGAAGAGAACAGACCACCATTCAAGTTTTACTGACTGCGCCTCCAGTGGCAAATGCTATTTGTATTATCAGTGTACTGCTGAATGTCATAGGGTCGTGTTACGTAATTCTAATGGTGAACGCTGTCCCTTTAAACAGGTGCTAAATGGAGATCAAAAGAACAACAGATTGCAAAAAATATGTAGGCTTATAGAAATGTCATATAATAAATACCTGCAATGTTTCATTTGATATTTGTTTTTGACAGGATATTCTATAGTAGCATAAAACTATTAATGCCAGTCAGAAACAAGTATGGAAATCAACAGGTTATCAGCCAGATTTCATGCTATGCTAATGTGATATCAGCAATATTGCACATAAACAGCCCAGACTGATATCAACAATGGTAGATATGCTAAAACTGTATATTTAACAAAATAAATAAACATACAAACAAACAAACAGTAGACTGTAATTTTATTTTAAAAATAACTTCAATGGTTTGTTTGGTTATCTTTAAGGGGTAATAAATATTTGATCATAAAACTATTATCTGAAGGAAAAAAAATAGCACTGGTCCTTACTTAAATCTGGCAACCTTTTTGTACATTAAGATGAATATTTCCAGACCATATACTTGATTTTTAATGATTTTAAGATGCTATTAATTTATTTATCAAATCTTGACATGTTTACATATTTAGAGCAAAATATATTGCAATCAAAATATTGCAGATATGATACACCTGCTGTCTGTCAAACTGGTTTATAAAATGCATCATAAAAGGATGGCTATGCCACATTTATATAGCCAACAAAAAGGGTTTATTTGCACACAAAAGAGCAAATAATGTGCTTATTTAAGTGTAGTAAATCAAAATCATGTCATGAGCTAAAGTTGCAACATTTGACCCACCAAAGATGAATAGATGCAAAATGACCATAAAAACTACTCTTCTTTTGCATTTTACAATGTAAGTAACTTGAATTAAATTTGACACAATACTGTATTTATATAACCATCTTATCTGGATAAAGTCAAGACCATAGTGCATAAAACATTATGGTCACATTTTGGTTTGTATGTTTACTCGGATGATGACGCAATAGTACAGACACTTGATGTTGCTGCAGTTAATCCCTGTGCTACCAAATGCCTTCTTCCTGTTAATGGCCATATATTCGAAAGAATTCATCATGTCGTCCACTTTCTCTACCGGGAAAAAGAATATGTCTGTGAAAATGGTGTTGGAGAATTGCTCATTTTAAATATTATTTCATCTTTTTGTCACTTCTGTAGTGCAATTTACCCAAGAGTACTTATACTTAACATTATTGCAATATTAAATATGTCTATAATATATGCTATTGCAATAATAATTCTGTTTAATAAACTATAAATATAAAATATATATATATCCATATATAAATAATATTAAATACATATGTAATGTTAAATAATTTTTTTAATAAATAATTTATTAAAAGTTTAGCATTTAAACAAATTATTCATCATTTCGATAAAATTCTTGATACATTTTTTATGGTTTTTAAAAAGCATTATCCTGTATCCTGTCATTAAGAGATCTATAAAGAGGCTACTGAATAATGTCAGTGTGTAAAATAAGTCTTGGTTTTCCTATCATTAATAATGAAAATATTATAAAGCTTGTGTCAAAATTGCACAAATAAAAAATGTCAAATAAAAAAATTAGCATAAATGGGTAATATATTCTGGTCAGTGAGAAGCAATTGTATCTTACTTGTTTCAGCTCAAATTAGGTTAAATTTTGAGCATTTATTCACTTCTATGAGATTGAATATGTGTCCAAAAGGGAAAACCGAGAGAAAGTCACTCATCAGCAGACTGTGGATGTGTCAGACCAGCGTGCTCCTCTTCTCGCGCATGTCAGGGGTCAGAGGCGCGAAGTTGGAGGCAGCTGTGTTGTTCTGCTCGTTGTAACGCGACGAGGCCGGGGAGTTTTGCATCACCACGAGCCGGATGGGAGACTGCTGCTGGGGGGCTGCGGGCTCGGAAACGTACTCCTTGGAAGGGTCTTTGCCGCGGCAGTCGTACAGGATGCAAGAGATGAGAAAGACCAGAAGCAGGATGACGTAGCTGGCGATGAGGATGATGAGGTTTAGAGTGACTGGATCAATCTCCAGGTAAAACTCCATGAGACCCATGGCGACGCTGCATCCCTGACTCTCTGAAAGAAATGTGGGCACCATGGACTCCCGTCGGGCTCTTCGGCAAAGCGTGCAGTAGTTGGGATATCCCGGCGAGCAGCAGCAGGGCCCTGTGCTGAGATCAGAGTGGAGATTTCGCTCTGCAGTTCAAAGACTTTAATCCCTCCCCTTCTATTCCACCAACCTTGAGTTCCTGCAGCCGATGATTACAAGCTGCTCACTTAATAGTTTAAGCTGCCATTTTAATTTTGTCAACTGCACATTGCGCGATGGATTTGGCCAAATGATGTAGAGGCGGTGAAAGGGTGGAGTAGAATTTTTAGCATGTCCCACCTCGTGTCTTTTTGCCAGAAGCACGTCAATGTGGGATTTCACTAAGCATTGTGTAATGAACGACTTTTAGTTATGTCATTATTAATGGACCGTGACATAACACTCAAGCAAAAAAGCAGATTTAATGGTATTTTGGGAACGTGTAATATACATGTTTTTCCTCCACATTATTTTGAATTCATTTTTATGGATACTCGTATTGGCTTTGTTATACTGATGAGGTGACAGATGTATTGTTCAGCGCAGTCAGAGGCGGACTATATTCACACCCATTTCATAACTTCAGCCTCCTGACCATCAGCAGATCTCACACAAAGCTGAAGCATTTACTACGACTTCACAGTCAGTTCCCAAAATTTTTTTTTTTTTTTTTTTACATAGTAATGATTTATTGTATTTAAAGCATAATACGAGTTTTTGAGACAGTCTATTAAAATTGGCAGGTTGTGTTATCTCATAAATTGACTGTGACAGAACATGTAAGACAAAAAGCAGATTTAATGTTGTTTTTGACGGTAATTTGGGAAAATATAACTTATGCAAATTATTTGGCATTCATCATTTCAATAAAATGCTGGAC
>NW_015642053.1:2842603-2850220 GCF_001515625.1 Sinocyclocheilus rhinocerous | reverse complement strand
GTATATATAAAAAACATTATGCTGTTTGTCATTATTAGAGTTTCTCAGACTTAGTGTAAACCGAAAGTGACTAAGAAATAGAAAGAAAAAGCTGTTGTGTGATAATAAATGGACTGTGATGTAAAACAGAAGCCACAAAGCAGATTTAAAGCTGCTTTTGGAGGTATTTTAAATGTTGTGGCATTTTGCACTCATTTTAAGTTTTTATGTATTTATAAAAAAAGTTTGTTTAATCATAAATAATAAATATTTTAATATTAATAGTTATATATGATCAATAAATATAGTCATAAAATAATGAAAAGTAGAGTTTTGTTGTTATGTTGTCATTTTTAATGGATGGTGGCATAACACAGAAGCCAAAACACAGACTTAAGGTTATGTGTGGAGGAAACATATTTTTAGAATGATATTTATGCATTTTTTTTAGCATATTTAATAACATTTTATGGTTGTGTATTTAATAAGTATCATGAATTTTAGGCCAAAGTACACTACAAAAGTGACCAAAAATATTAAGCAATATTAAAAATAAGTCATTTTAACACGTCTCAACAATAAAATAAAACTCAAAGGTAAACCAAGGGTACACTGTTGTTCATGTTGACATCTGTGTTAATGGAGGAGAAAGACAAAGTAGAGTGCTTTTCTTTATTTAATCTGGGTTTGCAACATCTGTCTGTTCATGTCTTGATCCGTCCATCAGCATCTATTACAGATTACAGCTGTGCAGCGAACACTAGCACGTACCATCTGCCTAAAGTTTTATAGTTTGACAAGGATTATAGTGTAAAGGTACCAGATGGACTAAAAGAATAACTGAGGTCTTAAAAGAGGCTCACAGATGGAGGCCATGCAAAGCATACATGACACGGAGCATAATCTGTTCAGAATATGAATGAATGTGCTGCTCTGGTTTTTATGTGATTTGAAGTCACCAATATTTCCATTCAAAGTAGATTTTTTTAACCTCAAAGTATGTCATGCAAACTGCACAGTTTAATTAAAACCTGGGTATTTTGTGATCTGGGTCAGTCTGATTCTATAGAAACTGGTTCTTTGAAAAAAAAAAAAAAAACTTGTGCATTGTTCATGCTGAATATCTCTTTATTTTTTTCACTTTTAGAAAATATTTTTTTTTTACTAAATTGAATCATAATGACAAATGAATTTAAATGAATGCATTTTCAGTAATTACAAATTCAAAACATATTTCAGTCAAAGCTATTTCTCAGACTCTCTACCAGGTCAGTTTGACTCTCCCACGCTTTGTCCATTTTTCTTCTCTTTCTGCATCTTCTGCATACTGCACTGAAGCCCAGAAGCAACAGTGCACTGGTGAGGAGCAGAAGTCCTAGAATGGAGATGGTCGATCCGTGGGTGCTGAAGCTGTAGGCTACCGCTGTGACTGCAACACCAATGATCAGGAGAACAACACCGAATGGAAGAGTGCAGCGAGAGCAGGACCCTTCCGCTCCTCCAGTGGCCGTCGTCAGCTCTGCTCCATTAACCAGGGCTGAACCCTTCAGCGCAGAATGATCAGTGCTCATGGTCCAGTGAAAGCTGCTGGGATGTTTAATTCACTTTTGTTTGGTTACTTTTGGACTCCTCTTGCTCTTTACCAATGATGCTGAGACCGTTTTAGTTCGTTGCAGCATTTCTAAGATCAAAAATAATAACCAATTTTTAATGTAAACCTGTTCTAAATCCTTAGATGAAAAGTGAATTATTATATTTATTCATGTATTCATTGATTAATCCATCCACTCATTCATTATTTATTATTGCCATCTATTCATTTGCTCAGTCATTCACTATGTACATTCACAAAGTATTAATTTTTAAACTAAATACCTAAAGTATAAAGTGTCAAACTAAAAATGAATTTTTCAATAATATTTTGGATTAGCTTTGAATAAAAGTATGTAGTAAATGAATACATTTTTCAAAGTATATGTATTTCTAATTTTTACTAAATTTTTATTATTTTTTAATGTATTGTATGATGCTATATTCTATTGCTAGTTATTCTATGATTTATTTTTATTGCTGCAATGCCTCAATTTCCCTCACGTGATTAATGAAGTACTATCATATCCTAAAAATACAGACAATTAAGAATGACAAAAATAATAGTCTACTGTATAGTCACTTTGTTTTCTAATCTGGCCATTTTAAGACTGCTTATCAGTTAAAATACATTTTAATACACTACTATTAAAAAGTTCTATTTCAAGTAAATGCTGTTCGTTTGAGCTTTCTATTCATCCGTGAATCCTGAAAAAAAATGTCTATCATATCCTAAAAATACAGACAATTAAGAATGACAAAAATAATAGTCTACTGTATAGTCACTTTGTTTTCTAATCTGGCCATTTTAAGACTGCTTATCAGTTAAAATACATTTTAATACACTACTATTAAAAAGTTCTATTTCAAGTAAATGCTGTTCGTTTGAGCTTTCTATTCATCCGTGAATCCTGAAAAAAAAATGTTTCATGGTTCCATAAAAATATTAAGCAGCACAGCTGTTTTCAACATGATAGTATGATAATAATTAAAAAAAAAATACTACAGCACCAAATCAACATTAGAATGGTTTCTGAAGACTGTGTGACACTGAAGACTGGAGTAATGGCTCCTTGAAATGAATTATATTTTAAAATATATAAAAAAAATTAAAAAAGTTATTTTAAATTATATTAAAATGTAACAATATGACTGTTTTTAATGTATTTTGACTATAAATGCAGCCTTAAAAAAATCTTACCGACCCCAAACTTTTGAGTATTAGCAGATTTACAAAATAGGTAAAGTTACAAAAATATCTTAGTAAAATTAGTTTCTAGTTCACTACATTCATGCAGCTAGTTTAATGCATGAAGAAAAAAGTTCCACAAACTGAGAAGCTGAAGGAGAAACTTACCATGAGATGAAGCATATGTGCCCTGGAGTGGTAACCAGACTGAAATGAAGTATTTCTTCAATATGTTTCTCTTGCTTTAAAGACTACCTTGATATTTAACCCTCTACATACAGACGGCACGTATCCATTGGAACCGTACGGAATCATTCCTGTGGTGGGTCAGTTTCTGGGCCACCAGGGTGCCACAGTATCCAAGGAACGAAAACAAATCTGTGCTCCACAGCTGCAAGGCCACACACTCCCCTAGATTCCCTGGCCATGCCGTCAATTACAGACAGATGTTCAATGCTCTCTGCCTCTTTCATCTTATTCCCACTCCCATAACTGGATGCTGTGCTTGGGCTCTTGCTCATCTGCATTGTGATCTGTGAAGTGCATCAAGGAGGTTAGAGATTCACTGAAGCTCTCATTTCTCAGAAAATAATTTATCATGTCTGCTGAAAAGACTTCAGATGGATTCATGAAGCTGTTAGTCAGGAAATATGTGCAGTTTCTGAAGATAAAGCTCCCTCATGTGGTCTTTTTAGTGACTAACAGGGAAAAAAATTTATCAGCAGCAGGGAACGAGTGGGCCTAATTTCTGGGAAAACATTAAAATGGGATTTCATACTCACATGACTTGGTATAAAAACTGTGGAATCAGCTCACCATCGTTATCTAAAAGCAAAAAGTCTGCTGACCTTAAGGTTAATGTTTCTCATTTTTGCATGTTATATTTATGTAGGCTAAGAAACTTCTTACAAACTGTAAAATTGAAGATAAATCAACATCTTGAAGAAAATATGGAATTAGATTATTTAAGTTGTAATGTTGGAAAACGCTGAATTTATTTAGTTTCATAAGTATTTTATGTCCCTTAAAGGTCACAATGTGAAGGCTTAAATAATATTGGACTTGAGTAGCTAAAATCAGTTAATTTAGAAATTATCAACTGAAGTGCATTTTAGATGAATTTAAAAAACTGTTTATAGGCAGAGTTTCAATAATGCATACACATTTCTGAGCAAATGGAAAAAAACTGCAACAACAACAAAAAGCCTCTAAAACTCACTGAACTTGTAGGCTACATTGTGTAACCAGCTAATGTAGTCAGGTTGATTCAGTGAGTCATAATATTTCTATAATATTTAATATAATTTATAATACAATTATATTTTATAATGTATAATAGGCCTATTTATGACTAAAACATGGCTCCTTTAATAAAAAAAATAGTGTATTACCACAGTTACCACATGAAGAACTTAGTTTAGCAGAACGTTTTTTAAGTGTGTAGTTTAATTAACAGTGTTACAGTACATATTTCTCATGAATGTACAAAACTGCATAGTTTATATCACTGAGGCTGTACTAGTCATCATGTCGTCTGGTGGAAATGGCTGAGATGTTCTTTGGTTACATCAACATGAAGATGAAGAACTGTTTATGTGAGATAATTGCAGTCCCTCATTTTCCTGGAAAACTACATAAATATTTCCTGTCTTATCTTACACAGTCATGCACAAAAAAACCTGACAGGACGGGATTCAACGAAATTCGACATTTTAACGTTCATACACTCGTTAGCAAAACATAGGCTATCAAAACATTACTCCGCGGAGTTTATAGTTATTGAACAGTGATGAAAAGTGAATATCTTCGGAGCAGATGACAGGGTTCCTTCACTTCCTGATGGCGAACAGGGATCACATTTGGTGAGTTTTGCAGAAATCTTTAGCTTTTGTTCCTAAATGCAGTCGCAGGAGTTAGAGTTCTCACTACGCCTGAGTGGAAGACACGTAACGGGAAGTTTTGAGTCCAGTTTTAGGTTTTTACGGGAAGAGGATGCAGATGTTCTGAGGATCCGCAGCGGTTCCTTGAGTCCAGAACCGGAGAACAAAGAGGTACATTCCCTCCTTTTCCAAACGAGTCCGTGTTTCGTATTCAGTGAAGCTGTCTGCACTGGACGTAGCGTGAAAATCTGTCAGCTTTACAGTGTACATCGCAACTGGAGTGTTTGCAGTGTTAGGTGGGGTGTTATATGAAAGGAAGAGGAGTAATTAAAGATGGATACATGTGGGATATGAACAGTGTTGTGATGGGAAAAGTGTGAGGAGATTTTAAAGCTCATTTCGGAACCACACCTCTGCTAAAGCTCATTTGATCAAAAGCGTTTCTGTAGTGATTAAGGGAGTGAATGTTTATCATGATAGTTTATTTTTGAAAGTCAGTTTCTATGTAGTCACATACTTTAAGTTCTAGGCTACAAAAAAAGCTGTTGAACATTTCCACTGTTACTGCCCAAGGAAAAAAAAGATTCAGTTAATTTAAACATTTACCTTCTATGACAACATGCCCCAATGGCAGGGAATGCTGTCACACCATATGGGGTAAGTTGTCACAACGGAACCTGCCTGGTTAGACTTTTCAGTAAAATGTAAACAGTAAAACAATTCATGAAACAGAAAAAATGTAAAAGGTAACATATTAAAATATCAATCCATTGTTATGGCCAGTAGAAATTGAAATCTTACTATCATATCCAGCTGTGATGCAGCTTTGGTTCTGTGTAAATGAAATGCAGCCTCAGAGTAGTAGCAGCCTAAAATTAGTTTGTTATCATAGTTTTTATTTTTATTTTTTTACTTCATTCTTATTTTCATATTTCTACATTTATGATTTCTTAAATGCCACCTTGATCTTTAATTGCCACCTTAAATGCCAAATCTTAATTTCATAATAGGACGGGACAGAATTCACAGAGTTTGTATTAAAACTTAAAAGGCTACTTAGCCAGATGTTATATTTACTATGTGAGCATTAATAATGAGTGCAGGCTTGATTTGCCAGCTTCTGTTTGGCACCACCAGCAGGGACCTGTGCTGTGAAGTGACCTCAGGTCCAAAACATTAGCCATGTGGATAATTGGCTGTGTAATTTGGCTTCATTTGTGGCTGTGGAAAAAAAACCTCACGTGATCAGCATACAGTACACTAACAGGTTGTTCTGCTTTTCTCAGAGATGGCTCAAGATGTCTTATGAGACTGAAAAAACTTGCCTGCTGGCTCCACAAGAATCACAAACGCCATGTGGTTGCCACAAATATGAAATCCCAGGAATGGGAGAGGACAGGTACCGTAAGCTCAATATGTATAATAATAATTATACAATAATCTATAGATAATCTATTTAATACAGCAAAACTGAAATATATCATATTGTATTGTATTGCAGTGTTTTAGAAATGCTGAGCTACTCCAAATTCTCTGATCTGGAGACGTGGCTGTGTATGCCCTCTACTATGTTACCCAGGAGCCGGGATTCAGTTTGCTCCTTGCCGCCACCGTCCCATGAGAATGGCACTGGAGACACAGGCAAAGAGTCCAGGTAACATGTTTGTGAGAATATTTTAAGGATGGGTCTGGGTAGTTCCTGTCTCTTTGTTACAGACCAGTTTGATTGCTTTTCTCGGAGTAGGCGTTTCAGTTAAGGGCAAGTTTCATATTTAAACAGGAATCTCACGTTTGTGTGATTGGTAAGCGGTGACTTGCTTTATCTTATAGACATGCAAAAATCTGTTTTCTTTTCTTTTTAATTGTTACACAGCTTTAGATTACTCCACACTTAGTTTTTGTGTAATGACCACTGAACTGTATATATGACTATTGACAAGCAGCTAACTACACATTTTGCAAGTTCCAAGGTAGCTTTTTTCTCACATATTCAAATAATCCTGGCTCACATTTGCATTTTGTTTATTTACTTGTTAAGTAGACATGCAGTAACTAATAGAATGTACAGTTATTCATAAATAATGTTTAGCTTAGTGCAGTTGTTGGACTGCAATTCTTGCAGTGACCACATGTTGTCATCTTTTACACATTAAAGGCAGGGTATGTGATTTTTCAAAAACACTTTAGAAAACTGATTCGGGCCGAATCGCAAAACAAACTTGTAGCCAATCAGCAATAAGGGGCGTGTCTACTCGTGATGTGGAGGAGAGAGCTTTCAGTGCATGGGACGGACATTAGCCGAGCCGAGCGACAGAGAGATAGAGATGGCGGATAAAAAACAAAAGAGGAAAACGTCTGCGGAACGATAAGGCAAGAAGTAGGACCCGTGTAAATATCGGATCAGCTTTCCAGCGCTGGAGAGAACTCAAGGAGCGGAGGCCTGCGATCGGACGCCGAGGTTGCTTTGTTTCTTCTCAATAGGTGAGTAACACCGTGTCTACAACAGCTAAAGTCTGCCTACACTGGACGCGATCAAACGACCGTTGAAAACCATTTGAAATTTGTGTCAGCACGTCATAAATAGAACCCGGCAGCAGTTTTCTGTCAGGGATTTGTTGCACCGAGCCGCTCACGTCCGTAGACACGGTGTAATTTTGGTTTTGCTTTGTTTCACAGAACTAATCGTTGCCTGGGTTGCATACGTATATTTGGGGCGGAGCTATCAAAATAGGGGCAAGACCCTTTTGGGGTAGGGGCGTGCTTGTTTTGGTGATTTCAAATATCAACACTGGCTACCAGAAATCACTTACTCTGCCTCTAACATTCACTTAAGACTAGGGCTGTGCGATTAATCGAAATCGAATCGAATTCGCGATTTGAGATGTTGCGATTTGCTAATCGCAAAGCCTGCGATGTGGACGTGATATTACTCTGTTCCAGAGCATATGCATGACTGCCAGCCTTGAGTTGCAGTCTTAC